>NW_023493815.1:0-132185 GCF_013265735.2 Oncorhynchus mykiss
AAGTAGATTTAGCTGGTCTGTCATAATACAATAGAGACAGTAGATCTAGCTGGTCTGCCATAATATAATAGAGACAGTAGATCTAGCTGGTCTGTCATAATACAATCGAGACAGTAGATCTAGCTGGTTTGCCATAATATAATAGAGACAGTAGATCTAGCTGGTCTGTCAAAATACAATAGAGACAGTAGATCTAGCTGGTCTGTCGTAATATAAAAGAGACACAGAGACAGTAGATTTAGCTGGTCTGTCTTAACATAATAGAGACAGTAGATCTAGCTGCTCTGTCATAATATAATAGAGACAGTAGATCTAGCTGGTCTGTCATAATACAATAGAGACAGTAGATCTAGCTGGTCTGTCATAATACAATCGAGACAGTAGATCTAGCTGGTCTGCCATAATATAATAGAGAAAGTAGATCTAGCTGGTCTGTCATAATACAATAGAGACAGTAGATCTAGCCGGTCTGTCATAATACAATCGAGACAGTAGATCTAGCTGGTCTGCCATAATATAATAGAGACAGTAGATCTAGCTGGTCTGTCAAAATACAATAGAGACAGTAGATCTAGCTGGTCTGTCGTAATATAAAAGAGACACAGAGACAGTAGATTTAGCTGGTCTGTCTTAACATAACAGAGACAGTAGATCTAGCTGGTCTGTCATAATATAATAGAGACAGTAGATCTAGCTGGTCTGTCATAATACAATAGAGACAGTAGATCAAGCTGGTCTGTCGTAATATATTAGAGACACAGAGACAGTAGATTTAGCTGGTCTGTCTTAACATAACAGAGACAGTAGATCTAGCTGGTCTGTCAAAATATAATAGAGACAGTAGATTTAGCTGGTCTGTCATAATACAATCGAGACAGTAGATCTAGCTGGTCTGTCATAATACACTCGAGACAGTAGATCTAGCTGGTCTGCCATAATATAATAGAGACAGTAGATCTAGCTGGTCTGTCATAATACAATAGAGACAGTAGATCTAGCTGGTCTGTCATAATACACTCGAGACAGTAGATCTAGCTGGTCTGTCGTAATATAATAGAGACACAGAGACAGTAGATTTAGCTGGTCTGTCTTAACATAATATAGACAGTAGATCTAGCTGGTCTGTCATAATATAATAGAGACAGTAGATCTAGCTGGTCTGTCATAATACACTCGAGACAGTAGATCTAGCTGGTCTGTCGTAATATAATAGAGACCCAGAGACAGTAGATCTAGCTGGTCTGTCATAATATAATAGAGACAGTAGATCTAGCTGGTCTGTCATAATACACTCGAGACAGTAGATCTAGCTGGTCTGTCGTAATATAATAGAGACACAGAGACAGTAGATTTAGCTGGTCTGTCATAATATAATAGACAAAGTAGATCTAGCTGGTCTGTCAAAATATAATAGAGACAGTAGATTTAGCTGGTCTGTCATAATACAATCGAGACAGTAGGTCTAGCTGGTCTGTCATAATATAATAGAGACAATAGATCTAGCTGGTCTGTCATAATACAATAGAGACAGTAGATCTACCTGGTATGTCAAAATATAATCGAGACAGTAGATTTATCTGGTCTGTCATAATACAATCGAGACAGTAGGTCTAGCTTGTCTGTCATAATATAATAGAGACAGTAGATCTAGCTGGTCTGTCATAATATAATAGAGACAGTAGATCTAGCTGGTATGTCATAATATAATAGAGACAGAAGATCTAGCTGGTATGTCATAATATAATAGAGACATAGAGACAGTAGATTTAGCTGGTCTGTCATAATACAATAGAGACAGTAGATCTAGCTGGTCTGTCGTAATATATTAGAGACACAGAGACAGTAGATTTAGCTGGTCTGTCTTAACATAACAGAGACAGTAGATCTAGCTGGTCTGTCAAAATATAATAGAGACAGTAGATTTAGCTGGTCTGTCATAATACAATCGAGACAGTAGATCTAGCTGGTCTGTCATAATACACTCGAGACAGTAGATCTAGCTGGTCTGCCATAATATAATAGAGACAGTAGATCTAGCTGGTCTGTCATAATACAATAGAGACAGTAGATCTAGCTGGTCTGTCATAATACACTCGAGACAGTAGATCTAGCTGGTCTGTCGTAATATAATAGAGACACAGAGACAGTAGATCTAGCTGGTCTGTCATAATATAATAGAGACAGTAGATCTAGCTGGTCTGTCATAATACACTCGAGACAGTAGATCTAGCTGGTCTGTCGTAATATAATAGAGACACAGAGACAGTAGATCTAGCTGGTCTGTCATAATATAATAGAGACAGTAGATCTAGCTGGTCTGTCATAATACACTCGAGACAGTAGATCTAGCTGGTCTGTCGTAATATAATAGAGACACAGAGACAGTAGATTTAGCTGGTCTGTCATAATATAATAGACAAAGTAGATCTAGCTGGTCTGTCAAAATATAATAGAGACAGTAGATTTAGCTGGTCTGTCATAATACAATCGAGACAGTAGGTCTAGCTGGTCTGTCATAATATAATAGAGACAGTAGATCTAGCTGGTCTGTCATAATACAATAGAGACAGTAGATCTACCTGGTATGTCAAAATATAATCGAGACAGTAGATTTATCTGGTCTGTCATAATACAATCGAGACAGTAGGTCTAGCTTGTCTGTCATAATATAATAGAGACAGTAGATCTAGCTGGTCTGTCATAATATAATAGAGACAGTAGATCTAGCTGGTATGTCATAATATAATAGAGACAGAAGATCTAGCTGGTATGTCATAATATAATAGAGACATAGAGACAGTAGATTTAGCTGGTCTGTCATAATACAATAGAGACAGTAGATCTAGCTGGTCTGTCGTAATATATTAGAGACACAGAGACAGTAGATTTAGCTGGTCTGTCTTAACATAACAGAGACAGTAGATCTAGCTGGTCTGTCAAAATATAATAGAGACAGTAGATTTAGCTGGTCTGTCATAATACAATCGAGACAGTAGATCTAGCTGGTCTGTCATAATACACTCGAGACAGTAGATCTAGCTGGTCTGCCATAATATAATAGAGACAGTAGATCTAGCTGGTCTGTCATAATACAATAGAGACAGTAGATCTAGCTGGTCTGTCATAATACACTCGAGACAGTAGATCTAGCTGGTCTGTCGTAATATAATAGAGACACAGAGACAGTAGATCTAGCTGGTCTGTCATAATATAATAGAGACAGTAGATCTAGCTGGTCTGTCATAATACACTCGAGACAGTAGATCTAGCTGGTCTGTCGTAATATAATAGAGACACAGAGACAGTAGATCTAGCTGGTCTGTCATAATATAATAGAGACAGTAGATCTAGCTGGTCTGTCATAATACACTCGAGACAGTAGATCTAGCTGGTCTGTCGTAATATAATAGAGACACAGAGACAGTAGATTTAGCTGGTCTGTCATAATATAATAGACAAAGTAGATCTAGCTGGTCTGTCAAAATATAATAGAGACAGTAGATTTAGCTGGTCTGTCATAATACAATCGAGACAGTAGGTCTAGCTGGTCTGTCATAATATAATAGAGACAGTAGATCTAGCTGGTCTGTCATAATACAATAGAGACAGTAGATCTACCTGGTATGTCAAAATATAATCGAGACAGTAGATTTATCTGGTCTGTCATAATACAATCGAGACAGTAGGTCTAGCTTGTCTGTCATAATATAATAGAGACAGTAGATCTAGCTGGTCTGTCATAATATAATAGAGACAGTAGATCTAGCTGGTATGTCATAATATAATAGAGACAGAAGATCTAGCTGGTATGTCATAATATAATAGAGACATAGAGACAGTAGATTTAGCTGGTCTGTCATAATACAATAGAGACAGTAGATCTAGCTGGTCTGTCGTAATATATTAGAGACACAGAGACAGTAGATTTAGCTGGTCTGTCTTAACATAACAGAGACAGTAGATCTAGCTGGTCTGTCAAAATATAATAGAGACAGTAGATTTAGCTGGTCTGTCATAATACAATCGAGACAGTAGATCTAGCTGGTCTGTCATAATACACTCGAGACAGTAGATCTAGCTGGTCTGCCATAATATAATAGAGACAGTAGATCTAGCTGGTCTGTCATAATACAATAGAGACAGTAGATCTAGCTGGTCTGTCATAATACACTCGAGACAGTAGATCTAGCTGGTCTGTCGTAATATAATAGAGACACAGAGACAGTAGATTTAGCTGGTCTGTCTTAACATAATATAGACAGTAGATCTAGCTGGTCTGTCATAATATAATAGAGACAGTAGATCTAGCTGGTCTGTCATAATACACTCGAGACAGTAGATCTAGCTGGTCTGTCGTAATATAATAGAGACACAGAGACAGTAGATCTAGCTGGTCTGTCATAATATAATAGAGACAGTAGATCTAGCTGGTCTGTCATAATACACTCGAGACAGTAGATCTAGCTGGTCTGTCGTAATATAATAGAGACACAGAGACAGTAGATTTAGCTGGTCTGTCATAATATAATAGACAAAGTAGATCTAGCTGGTCTGTCAAAATATAATAGAGACAGTAGATTTAGCTGGTCTGTCATAATACAATCGAGACAGTAGGTCTAGCTGGTCTGTCATAATATAATAGAGACAGTAGATCTAGCTGGTCTGTCATAATACAATAGAGACAGTAGATCTACCTGGTATGTCAAAATATAATAGAGACAGTAGATTTATCTGGTCTGTCATAATACAATCGAGACAGTAGGTCTAGCTTGTCTGTCATAATATAATAGAGACAGTAGATCTAGCTGGTCTGTCATAATATAATAGAGACAGTAGATCTAGCTGGTATGTCATAATATAATAGAGACAGAAGATCTAGTTGGTATGTCATAATATTATAGAGACATAGAGACAGTAGATTTAGCTCGTCTGTCATAATATAATAGAGACGGTAGATCTAGCTTGTCTGTCATAATATAATAGAGACAGTAGATCTAGCTGGTATGTCATAATATAATAGAGACATAGAGACAGTAGATCTAGCTGGTCTGTCATAATATAATAGAGACAGTAGATCTAGCTGGTCTGTCATAATATAATAGAGACAGTAGATTTAGCTGGTCTGTCATAATATAATAGAGACGGTAGATCTAGCTGGTCTCTCATAATATAATAGAGACAGTAGATCTAGCTGGTATGTCATAATATAATAGAGACATAGAGACAGTAGATCTACCTGGTCTGTAATAATATAATAGAGACAGTAGATTTAGCTGGTCTGTCATAATACAATCGAGACAGTAGGTCTAGCTGGTCTGTCATAATATAAAAGAGACAGTAGATCTAGCTGGTCTGTCATAATATAATAGAGACAGTAGATCTAGCTGGTCTGTCATAATTTAATAGAGACAGTAGATCTAGCTGGTCTGTCATAATACATTCGAGACAGTAGATCTAGCTGGTCTGCCATAATATAATAGAGACATTAGATCTAGCTGGTCTGTCATAATACAATAGAGACATAGAGACATAGATACAGTAGAGTTAGCTGGTCTGTCATAATATAATTGAGAAAGTAGATTTAGCTGGTCTGTCTTAATATAATAGAGACAGTAGATCTAGCTGGTGTGTCATAATATAATAGAGACATAGAGACATAGATACAGTAGATTTAGCTGGTCTGTCATAATATAATAGAGACAGTAGATCTAGCTGGTCTGTCATGATGTAATAGAGACAGTAGATCTAGCTGGTCTGTCATAATACAATCGAGAAAGCAGATCTAGCTGGTCTGTCATAATATAATAGAGACATAGAGACAGTAGATTTAGCTGGTCTGTCATGATATAATAGAGACAGTAGATCTAGCTGGTCTGTCATAATATAATAGAGACATAGAGACATTGATACAGTAGTATTAGCTGGTCTGTCATAATATAATAGAGACAGTAGATCTAGCTCGTCTGCCATATTATAATAGAGACAGAAGATCTAGCTGATCTGTCATAATACAATAGAGACAGTAGATCTAGCTGGTCTGTCATAATATAATAGAGACAGTAGATCTAGCTGGTCTGTCATAATACAATCAAGACAGTAGATCCAGCTGGTCTGTCATAATATAATAGAGACATAGAGAAATAGATACAGTAGATTTAGCTGGTCTGTCATAATACAATAGAGACAGTAGATCTAGCTGGTCTGTCATAATATAATAGAGACAGTAGATCTAGCTGGTCTGTCATAATACAATCAAGACAGTAGATCCAGCTGGTATGTCATAATATAATAGAGACAGTAGATCTAGCTGGTCTGCCATAATATAATAGAGACAGTAGATCTAGCTGGTCTGTCATAATACAACAGAGACAGTAGATCTAGCTGGTCTGTCATAATATAATAGAGACATAGAGACATAGATACAGTAGATTTAGCTGGTCTGTCATAATATAATAGAGAAAGTAGATCTAGCTGGTCTGTCATAATACAATAGAGACAGTAGATCTAGCTGGTCTGTCAAAATACAATCGAGACAGTAGATCTAGCTGGTCTGCCATAATATAATAGAGACAGTAGATCTAGCTGGTCTGTCAAAATACAATAGAGACAGTAGATCTAGCTGGTCTGTCGTAATATAAAAGAGACACAGAGACAGTAGATTTAGCTGGTCTGTCTTAACATAATAGAGACAGTAGATCTAGCTGCTCTGTCATAATATAATAGAGACAGTAGATCTAGCTGGTCTGTCATAATACAATAGAGACAGTAGATCTAGCTGGTCTGTCATAATACAATCGAGACAGTAGATCTAGCTGGTCTGCCATAATATAATAGAGAAAGTAGATCTAGCTGGTCTGTCATAATACAATAGAGACAGTAGATCTAGCCGGTCTGTCATAATACAATCGAGACAGTAGATCTAGCTGGTCTGCCATAATATAATAGAGACAGTAGATCTAGCTGGTCTGTCAAAATACAATAGAGACAGTAGATCTAGCTGGTCTGTCGTAATATAAAAGAGACACAGAGACAGTAGATTTAGCTGGTCTGTCTTAACATAACAGAGACAGTAGATCTAGCTGGTCTGTCATAATACAATCGAGACAGTAGATCTAGCTGGTCTGCCATAATATAATAGAGACAGTAGATCTAGCTGGTCTGTCAAAATACAATAGAGACAGTAGATCTAGCTGGTCTGTCGTAATATAAAAGAGACACAGAGACAGTAGATTTAGCTGGTCTGTCTTAACATAATAGAGACAGTAGATCTAGCTGGTCTGCCATAATATAATAGAGACAGTAGATCTAGCTGGTCTGTCAAAATACAATAGAGACAGTAGATCTAGCTGGTCTGTCGTAATATAAAAGAGACACAGAGACAGTAGATTTAGCTGGTCTGTCTTAACATAATAGAGACAGTAGATCTAGCTGGTCTGTCATAATATAATAGAGACAGTAGATCTAGCTGGTCTGTCATAATACAATAGAGACAGTAGATCTAGCTGGTCTGTCGTAATATATTAGAGACACAGAGACAGTAGATTTAGCTGGTCTGTCTTAACATAACAGAGACAGTAGATCTAGCTGGTCTGTCAAAATATAATAGAGACAGTAGATTTAGCTGGTCTGTCATAATACAATCGAGACAGTAGATCTAGCTGGTCTGCCATAATATAATAGAGACAGTAGATCTAGCTGGTCTGTCATAATACACTCGAGACAGTAGATCTAGCTGGTCTGTCGTAATATAATAGAGACACAGAGACAGTAGATTTAGCTGGTCTGTCTTAACATGATATAGACAGTAGATCTAGCTGGTCTGTCATAATATAATAGAGACAGTAGATCTAGCTGGTCTGTCATAATACACTCGAGACAGTAGATCTAGCTGGTCTGTCGTAATATAATAGAGACACAGAGACAGTAGATCTAGCTGGTCTGTCATAATATAATAGAGACATAGAGACGTAGATAGAGTAGATTTAGCTGGTCTGTCATAATATAATAGACAAAGTAGATCTAGCTGGTCTGTCAAAATATAATAGAGACAGTAGATTTAGCTGGTCTGTCTTAACATAATAGAGACAGTAGATCTAGCTGTTCTGCCATAATATAATAGAGACAGTAGATCTAGCTGGTCTGTCAAAATACAATAGAGACAGTAGATCTAGCTGGTCTGTCGTAATATAAAAGAGACACAGAGACAGTAGATTTAGCTGGTCTGTCTTAACATAATAGAGACAGTAGATCTAGCTGGTCTGTCATAATATAATAGAGACAGTAGATCTAGCTGGTCTGTCATAATACAATAGAGACAGTAGATCTAGCTGGTCTGTCGTAATATATTAGAGACACAGAGACAGTAGATTTAGCTGGTCTGTCTTAACATAACAGAGACAGTAGATCTAGCTGGTCTGTCAAAATATAATAGAGACAGTAGATTTAGCTGGTCTGTCATAATACAATCGAGACAGTAGATCTAGCTGGTCTGCCATAATATAATACACAGAGACAGTAGATTTAGCTGGTCTGTCATTAACATAATAGAGACAGTAGATCTAGCTGGTCTGTCATAATATAACTAGAGACAGTAGATCTAGCTGGTCTGTCGTAATAATAGACACTCGAGACAGTAGATCTAGCTGGTCTGTCGTAATATAATAGAGACACAGAGACAGTAGATCTAGCTGGTCTGTCATAATATAATAGAGACAGTAGATCTAGCTGGTCTGTCATAATACACTCGAGACAGTAGATCTAGCTGGTCTGTCGTAATATAATAGAGACACAGAGACAGTAGATTTAGCTGGTCTGTCATAATATAATAGACAAAGTAGATCTAGCTGGTCTGTCAAAATATAATAGAGACAGTAGATTTAGCTGGTCTGTCATAATACAATCGAGACAGTAGTTCTAGCTGGTCTGTCATAATATAATAGAGACAGTAGATCTAGCTGGTCTGTCATAATACAATAGAGACAGTAGATCTACCTGGTATGTCAAAATATAATAGAGACAGTAGATTTATCTGGTCTGTCATAATACAATCGAGACAGTAGGTCTAGCTTGTCTGTCATAATATAATAGAGACAGTAGATCTAGCTGGTCTGTCATAATATAATAGAGACAGTAGATCTAGCTGGTATGTCATAATATAATAGAGACAGAAGATCTAGTTGGTATGTCATAATATTATAGAGACATAGAGACAGTAGATTTAGCTCGTCTGTCATAATATAATAGAGACGGTAGATCTAGCTTGTCTGTCATAATATAATAGAGACAGTAGATCTAGCTGGTATGTCATAATATAATAGAGACATAGAGACAGTAGATCTAGCTGGTCTGTCATAATATAATAGAGACAGTAGATCTAGCTGGTCTGTCATAATATAATAGAGACAGTAGATTTAGCTGGTCTGTCATAATATAATAGAGACGGTAGATCTAGCTGGTCTCTCATAATATAATAGAGACAGTAGATCTAGCTGGTATGTCATAATATAATAGAGACATAGAGACAGTAGATCTACCTGGTCTGTAATAATATAATAGAGACAGTAGATTTAGCTGGTCTGTCATAATACAATCGAGACAGTAGGTCTAGCTGGTCTGTCATAATATAAAAGAGACAGTAGATCTAGCTGGTCTGTCATAATATAATAGAGACAGTAGATCTAGCTGGTCTGTCATAATTTAATAGAGACAGTAGATCTAGCTGGTCTGTCATAATACATTCGAGACAGTAGATCTAGCTGGTCTGCCATAATATAATAGAGACATTAGATCTAGCTGGTCTGTCATAATACAATAGAGACATAGAGACATAGATACAGTAGAGTTAGCTGGTCTGTCATAATATAATTGAGAAAGTAGATTTAGCTGGTCTGTCTTAATATAATAGAGACAGTAGATCTAGCTGGTGTGTCATAATATAATAGAGACATAGAGACATAGATACAGTAGATTTAGCTGGTCTGTCATAATATAATAGAGACAGTAGATCTAGCTGGTCTGTCATGATGTAATAGAGACAGTAGATCTAGCTGGTCTGTCATAATACAATCGAGAAAGCAGATCTAGCTGGTCTGTCATAATATAATAGAGACATAGAGACAGTAGATTTAGCTGGTCTGTCATGATATAATAGAGACAGTAGATCTAGCTGGTCTGTCATAATATAATAGAGACATAGAGACATTGATACAGTAGTATTAGCTGGTCTGTCATAATATAATAGAGACAGTAGATCTAGCTCGTCTGCCATATTATAATAGAGACAGAAGATCTAGCTGATCTGTCATAATACAATAGAGACAGTAGATCTAGCTGGTCTGTCATAATATAATAGAGACAGTAGATCTAGCTGGTCTGTCATAATACAATCAAGACAGTAGATCCAGCTGGTCTGTCATAATATAATAGAGACATAGAGAAATAGATACAGTAGATTTAGCTGGTCTGTCATAATACAATAGAGACAGTAGATCTAGCTGGTCTGTCATAATATAATAGAGACAGTAGATCTAGCTGGTCTGTCATAATACAATCAAGACAGTAGATCCAGCTGGTATGTCATAATATAATAGAGACAGTAGATCTAGCTGGTCTGCCATAATATAATAGAGACAGTAGATCTAGCTGGTCTGTCATAATACAACAGAGACAGTAGATCTAGCTGGTCTGTCATAATATAATAGAGACATAGAGACATAGATACAGTAGATTTAGCTGGTCTGTCATAATATAATAGAGAAAGTAGATCTAGCTGGTCTGTCATAATACAATAGAGACAGTAGATCTAGCTGGTCTGTCAAAATACAATCGAGACAGTAGATCTAGCTGGTCTGCCATAATATAATAGAGACAGTAGATCTAGCTGGTCTGTCAAAATACAATAGAGACAGTAGATCTAGCTGGTCTGTCGTAATATAAAAGAGACACAGAGACAGTAGATTTAGCTGGTCTGTCTTAACATAATAGAGACAGTAGATCTAGCTGCTCTGTCATAATATAATAGAGACAGTAGATCTAGCTGGTCTGTCATAATACAATAGAGACAGTAGATCTAGCTGGTCTGTCATAATACAATCGAGACAGTAGATCTAGCTGGTCTGCCATAATATAATAGAGAAAGTAGATCTAGCTGGTCTGTCATAATACAATAGAGACAGTAGATCTAGCCGGTCTGTCATAATACAATCGAGACAGTAGATCTAGCTGGTCTGCCATAATATAATAGAGACAGTAGATCTAGCTGGTCTGTCAAAATACAATAGAGACAGTAGATCTAGCTGGTCTGTCGTAATATAAAAGAGACACAGAGACAGTAGATTTAGCTGGTCTGTCTTAACATAACAGAGACAGTAGATCTAGCTGGTCTGTCATAATACAATCGAGACAGTAGATCTAGCTGGTCTGCCATAATATAATAGAGACAGTAGATCTAGCTGGTCTGTCAAAATACAATAGAGACAGTAGATCTAGCTGGTCTGTCGTAATATAAAAGAGACACAGAGACAGTAGATTTAGCTGGTCTGTCTTAACATAATAGAGACAGTAGATCTAGCTGGTCTGCCATAATATAATAGAGACAGTAGATCTAGCTGGTCTGTCAAAATACAATAGAGACAGTAGATCTAGCTGGTCTGTCGTAATATAAAAGAGACACAGAGACAGTAGATTTAGCTGGTCTGTCTTAACATAATAGAGACAGTAGATCTAGCTGGTCTGTCATAATATAATAGAGACAGTAGATCTAGCTGGTCTGTCATAATACAATAGAGACAGTAGATCTAGCTGGTCTGTCGTAATATATTAGAGACACAGAGACAGTAGATTTAGCTGGTCTGTCTTAACATAACAGAGACAGTAGATCTAGCTGGTCTGTCAAAATATAATAGAGACAGTAGATTTAGCTGGTCTGTCATAATACAATCGAGACAGTAGATCTAGCTGGTCTGCCATAATATAATAGAGACAGTAGATCTAGCTGGTCTGTCATAATACACTCGAGACAGTAGATCTAGCTGGTCTGTCGTAATATAATAGAGACACAGAGACAGTAGATTTAGCTGGTCTGTCTTAACATGATATAGACAGTAGATCTAGCTGGTCTGTCATAATATAATAGAGACAGTAGATCTAGCTGGTCTGTCATAATACACTCGAGACAGTAGATCTAGCTGGTCTGTCGTAATATAATAGAGACACAGAGACAGTAGATCTAGCTGGTCTGTCATAATATAATAGAGACATAGAGACGTAGATAGAGTAGATTTAGCTGGTCTGTCATAATATAATAGACAAAGTAGATCTAGCTGGTCTGTCAAAATATAATAGAGACAGTAGATTTAGCTGGTCTGTCTTAACATAATAGAGACAGTAGATCTAGCTGTTCTGCCATAATATAATAGAGACAGTAGATCTAGCTGGTCTGTCAAAATACAATAGAGACAGTAGATCTAGCTGGTCTGTCGTAATATAAAAGAGACACAGAGACAGTAGATTTAGCTGGTCTGTCTTAACATAATAGAGACAGTAGATCTAGCTGGTCTGTCATAATATAATAGAGACAGTAGATCTAGCTGGTCTGTCATAATACAATAGAGACAGTAGATCTAGCTGGTCTGTCGTAATATATTAGAGACACAGAGACAGTAGATTTAGCTGGTCTGTCTTAACATAACAGAGACAGTAGATCTAGCTGGTCTGTCAAAATATAATAGAGACAGTAGATTTAGCTGGTCTGTCATAATACAATCGAGACAGTAGATCTAGCTGGTCTGCCATAATATAATAGAGACAGTAGATCTAGCTGGTCTGTCATAATACAATAGAGACAGTAGATCTAGCTGGTCTGTCATAATACACTCGAGACAGTAGATCTAGCTGGTCTGTCGTAATATAATAGAGACACAGAGACAGTAGATTTAGCTGGTCTGTCTTAACATAATATAGACAGTAGATCTAGCTGGTCTGTCATAATATAATAGAGACAGTAGATCTAGCTGGTCTGTCATAATACACTCGAGACAGTAGATCTAGCTGGTCTGTCGTAATATAATAGAGACACAGAGACAGTAGATCTAGCTGGTCTGTCATAATATAATAGAGACATAGAGACATAGATAGAGTAGATTTAGCTGGTCTGTCATAATATAATAGACAAAGTAGATCTAGCTGGTCTGTCAAAATATAATAGAGACAGTAGATTTAGCTGGTCTGTCATAATACAATCGAGACAGTAGGTCTAGCTGGTCTGTCATAATATAATAGAGACAGTAGATCTAGCTGGTCTGTCATAATACAATAGAGACAGTAGATCTACCTGGTATGTCAAAATATAATAGAGACAGTAGATTTATCTGGTCTTTCATAATACAATCGAGACAGTAGGTCTAGCTTGTCTGTCATAATATAATAGAGACAGTAGATCTAGCTGGTCTGTCATAATATAATAGAGACAGTAGATCTAGCTGGTATGTCATAATATAATAGAGACAGAAGATCTAGCTGGTATGTCATAATATAATAGAGACATAGAGACAGTAGATTTAGCTGGTCTGTCATAATATAATAGAGACGGTAGATCTAGCTGGTCTGTCATAATATAATAGAGACAGTAGATCTAGCTGGTATGTCATAATATAATAGAGACATAGAGACAGTAGATCTAGCTGGTCTGTCATAATATAATAGAGACAGTAGATCTAGCTGGTCTGTCATAATATAAGAGAGACAGTAGATTTAGCTGGTCTGTCATAATATAATAGAGACGGTAGATCTAGCTGGTCTGTCATAATATAATAGAGACAGTAGATCTAGCTGGTATGTCATAATATAATAGAGACATAGAGACAGTAGATCTAGCTGGTCTGTCATAATATAATAGAGACAGTAGATGTAGCTGGTCTGTCATAATACAAAATAGACAGTATATCTACCTGGTCTGTAATAATATAATAGAGACAGTAGATTTAGCTGGTCTGTCATAATACAATCGAGACAGTAGATCTAGCTGGTCTGTCATAATATAATAGAGACAGTAGATTTAGCTGGTCTGTCATAATACAATCGAGACAGTAGATCTAGCTGGTCTGCCATAATATAATAGAGACAGTAGATCTAGCTGGTCTGTCATAATACAATAGAGACAGTAGATCTAGCTGGTCTGTCATAATACACTCGAGACAGTAGATCTAGCTGGTCTGTCGTAATATAATAGAGACACAGAGACAGTAGATTTAGCTGGTCTGTCTTAACATAATATAGACAGTAGATCTAGCTGGTCTGTCATAATATAATAGAGACAGTAGATCTAGCTGGTCTGTCATAATACACTCGAGACAGTAGATCTAGCTGGTCTGTCGTAATATAATAGAGACACAGAGACAGTAGATCTAGCTGGTCTGTCATAATATAATAGAGACATAGAGACATAGATAGAGTAGATTTAGCTGGTCTGTCATAATATAATAGACAAAGTAGATCTAGCTGGTCTGTCAAAATATAATAGAGACAGTAGATTTAGCTGGTCTGTCATAATACAATCGAGACAGTAGGTCTAGCTGGTCTGTCATAATATAATAGAGACAGTAGATCTAGCTGGTCTGTCATAATACAATAGAGACAGTAGATCTACCTGGTATGTCAAAATATAATAGAGACAGTAGATTTATCTGGTCTGTCATAATACAATCGAGACAGTAGGTCTAGCTTGTCTGTCATAATATAATAGAGACAGTAGATCTAGCTGGTCTGTCATAATATAATAGAGACGGTAGATCTAGCTGGTCTGTCATAATATAATAGAGACAGTAGATCTAGCTGGTATGTCATAATATAATAGAGACATAGAGACAGTAGATCTAGCTGGTCTGTCATAATATAATAGAGACAGTAGATGTAGCTGGTCTGTCATAATACAAAATAGACAGTATATCTACCTGGTCTGTAATAATATAATAGAGACAGTAGGTCTAGCTGGTCTGTCATAATATAAAAGAGACAGTAGATCTAGCTGGTCTGTCATAATATAATAGAGACAGTAGATCTAGCTGGTCTGTCATAATATAATAGAGACAGTAGATCTAGCTGCTCTGTCATAATACATTCGAGACAGTAGATCTAGCTGGTCTGCCATAATATAATAGAGACATTAGATCTAGCTGGTCTGTCATAATACAATAGAGACATAGAGACATAGATACAGTAGATTTAGCTGGTCTGTCATAATATAATTGAGAAAGTAGATTTAGCTGGTCTGTCTTAATATAATAGAGACAGTAGATCTAGCTGGTGTGTCATAATATAATAGAGACATAGAGACATAGATACAGTAGATTTAGCTGGTCTGTCATAATATAATAGAGACAGTAGATCTAGCTGGTCTGTCATGATGTAATAGAGACAGTAGATCTAGCTGGTCTGTCATAATACAATCGAGACAGCAGATCTAGCTGGTCTGTCATAATATAATAGAGACATAGAGACAGTAGATTTAGCTGGTCTGTCATAATATAATAGAGACAGTAGATCTAGCTGGTCTGTCATAATATAATAGAGACATAGAGACATTGATACAGTAGTATTAGCTGGTCTGTCATAATATAATAGAGACAGTAGATCTAGCTGGTCTGCCATATTATAATAGAGACAGAAGATCTAGCTGATCTGTCATAATACAATAGAGACAGTAGATCTAGCTGGTCTGTCATAATATAATAGAGACAGTAGATCTAGCTGGTCTGTCATAATACAATCAAGACAGTAGATCCAGCTGGTATGTCATAATGTAATAGAGACAGTAGATCTAGCTGGTCTGCCATAATATAATAGAGACATTAGATCTAGCTGGTCTGCCATAATATAATAGAGACATTAGATCTAGCTGGTCTGTCATAATACAATAGAGACAGTAGATCTAGCTGGTCTGTCATAATATAATAGAGACATAGAGACATAGATACAGTAGATTTAGCTGGTCTGTCATAATATAATAGAGAAAGTAGATCTAGCTGGTCTGTCATAATATAATAGAGACATAGAGACATAGATACAGTAGATTTAGCTGGTCTGTCATAATATAATAGAGAAAGTAGATCTAGCTGGTCTGTCATATTATAATAGAGACATAGAGACATAGAGACAGTAGATTTAGCTGGTCTGTCATAATATAATAGAGACAGTAGATCTATCTGGTCTGCCATAATATAATAGAGACAGTAGATCTAGCTGGTCTGTCATAATACAATAGAGACAGTAGATCTAGCTGGTCTGTCATAATACAATAGAGAAAGTAGATCTACCTGGTCTGTCAAAATATAATAGAGACAGTAGATCTAGCTGGTCTGTCATAATATAATAGAGACAGTAGATCTAGCTGGTATGTCATAATATAATAGAGACAGAAGATCTAGCTGGTATGTCATAATATAATAGAGACATAGAGACAGTAGATTTAGCTGGTCTGTCATAATATAATAGAGACGGTAGATCTAGCTGGCCTGTCATAATATAATAGAGACAGTAGATCTAGCTGGTATGTCATAATATAATAGAGACATAGAGACAGTAGATCTAGCTGGTCTTTCATAATATAATAGAGACAGTAGATCTAGCTGGTCTGTCATAATATAATAGACAAAGTAGATCTAGCTGGTCTGTCAAAATATAATAGAGACAGTAGATTTAGCTGGTCTGTCATAATATAATAGAGACATAGAGACAGTAAATTTAGCTGGTCTGTCATAATATAATAGAGACGGTAGATCTAGCTGGTCTGTCATAATATAATAGAGACAGTAGATCTAGCTGGTATGTCATAATATAATAGAGACATAGAGACAGTAGATCTAGCTGGTCTGTCATAATATAATAGAGACAGTAGATCTAGCTGGTCTGTCATAATACAATAGAGACAGTAGATCTACCTGGTCTGTCAAAATATTGTAGAGACAGTAGATTTATCTGGTCTGTCATAATACAATCGAGACAGTAGGTCTAGCTTGTCTGTCATAATATAATAGAGACAGTAGATCTAGCTGGTCTGTCATAATATAATAGAGGCAGTAGATCTAGCTGGTATGTCATAATATAATAGAGACAGAAGATCTAGCTGGTATGTCATAATATAATAGAGACATAGAGACAGTAAATGTAGCTGGTCTGTCATAATATAATAGAGACGGTAGATCTAGCTGGTCTGTCATAATATAATAGAGACAGTAGATCTAGCTGGTATGTCATAATATAATAGAGACATAGAGACAGTAGATCTAGCTGGTCTGTCATAATATAATAGAGACAGTAGATCTAGCTGGTCTGTCATAATACATTCGAGACAGTAGATCTAGCTAGTCTGCCATAATATAATAGAGACAGTAGATCTAGCTGGTCTGTCATAATACAATAGAGACATAGAGACATAGATACAGTAGATTTAGCTGGTCTGTCATAATATAATTGAGAAAGTAGATTTAGCTGGTCTGTCTTAATATAATAGAGACAGTAGATCTAGCTGGTGTGTCATAATATAATAGAGACATAGAGACATAGATACAGTAGATTTAGCTGGTCTGTCATAATATAATAGAGACAGTAGATCTAGCTGGTCTGTCATGATATAATAGTGACAGTAGATCTAGCTGGTCTGTCATAATACAATCGAGACAGCAGATCTAGCTGGTCTGTCATAATACAATAGAGACATAGAGACAGTAGATCTAGCTGGTCTGTCATAATATAATAGAGACAGTAGATCTAGCTGGTCTGTCATAATATAATAGAGACATAGAGACATTGATACAGTAGTATTAGCTGGTCTGTCATAATATAATAGAGACAGTAGTCATAGCTGGTCTGCCAAATTATAATAGAGACATAAGATCTAGCTGATCTGTCATAATACAATAGAGACAGTAGATCTAGCTGGTCTGTCATAATATAATAGAGACAGTAGATCTAGCTGGTCTGTCATAATACAATCAAGACAGTAGATCCAGCTGGTATGTCATAATGTAATAGAGACAGTAGATCTAGCTGGTCTGCCATAATATAATATAGACAGTAGATCTAGCTGGTATGTCATAATATAATAGAGACAATAGATCTAGCTGGTATGTCGTAATATAATAGAGACATAGAGACAGTAGATTTAGCTGGTCTGTCATAATATAATAGAGACAGTAGATCTATCTGGTCTGTCATAATATAATAGAGACATAGAGACATAGATACAGTAGATTTAGCTGGTCTGTCATAATATAATAGAGAAAGTAGATCTAGCTGGTATGTCATAATATAATAGAGACACAGAGACAGTGGATTTAGCTGGTCTGTCTTAACATAATAGAGACAGTAGATCTAGCTGGTCTGTCATAATACAATAGAGACAGTAGATCTAGCTGGTCTGTCTAAATATAATAGAGACACAAAGACAGTGGATTTAGCTGGTCTGTCTTAACATAATAGAGACAGTAGATCTTGCTGGTCTGTCATAATACAATAGAGACAGTAGATCTAGCTGGTCTGTCTAAATATAATAGAGACACAGAGACAGTGGATTTAGCTGGTCTGTCTTAACATAATAGAGACAGTAGATCTAGCTGGTCTGTCATAATACAATAGAGACAGTAGATCTAGCTGGTCTGTCTAAATATAATAGAGACACAGAGACAGTGGATTTAGCTGGTCTGTCTTAACATAATAGAGACAGTAGATCTAGCTGGTCTGTCATAATACAATAGAGACAGTAGATCTAGCTGGTCTGTCTAAATATAATAGAGACACAGAGACAGTGGATTTAGCTGGTCTGTCTTAACATAATAGAGACAGTAGATCTAGCTGGTCTGTCATAATATAATAGAGACATAGAGACATAGATAGAGTAGATTTAGCTGGTCTGTCATAATATAATAGAGAAAGTAGATCTAGCTGGTCTGTCAAAATATAATAGAGACAGTAGATTTAGCTGGTCTGTCATAATACAATCGAGACAGTAGGTCTAGCTGGTCTGTCATAATATAATAGAGACAGTAGATCTAGCTGGTCTGTCGTAATATAATAGAGACACAGAGACAGTAGATTTAGCTGGTCTGTCTTAACATAATATAGACAGTAGATCTAGCTGGTCTGTCATAATACAATAGAGACAGTAGATCTAGCTGGTCTGTCGTAATATAATAGAGACACAGAGACAGTAGATTTAGCTGGTCTGTCTTAACATAATAGAGACAGTAGATCTAGCTGGTCTGTCATAATATAATAGAGACACAGAGACATAGATAGAGTAGATTTAGCTGGTCTGTCATAATATAATAGACAAAGTAGATCTAGCTGGTCTGTCAAAATATAATAGAGACAGTAGATTTAGCTGGTCTGTCATAATACAATCGAGACAGTAGGTCTAGCTGGTCTGTCATAATATAATAGAGACAGTAGATCTAGCTGGTCTGTCATAATACAATAGAGACAGTAGATCTACCTGGTCTGTCAAAATATAATAGAGACAGTAGATTTATCTGGTCTGTCATAATACAATCGAGACAGTAGGTCTAGCTTGTCTGTCATAATATAATAGAGACAGTAGATCTAGCTGGTCTGTCATAATATAATAGAGACAGTAGATCTAGCTGGTATGTCATAATATAATAGAGACAGAAGATCTAGCTGGTATGTCATAATATAATAGAGACATAGAGACAGTAGATTTAGCTGGTCTGTCATAATATAATAGAGACGGTAGATCTAGCTGGTCTGTCATAATATAATAGAGACAGTAGATGTAGCTGGTATGTCATAATATAATAGAGACATAGAGACAGTAGATCTAGCTGGTCTGTCATAATATAATAGAGACAGTAATAGGTCTAGCTGGTCTGTCATAATATAAAAGAGACAGTAGATCTAGCTGGTCTGTCATAATATAATAGAGACAGTAGATCTAGCTGGTCTGTCATAATATAATAGAGACAGTAGATCTAGCTGGTCTGTCATTATACATTCGAGACAGTAGATCTAGCTGGTCTGCCATAATATAATAGAGACATTAGATCTAGCTGGTCTGTCATAATACAATAGAGACATAGAGACATAGATATAGTAGATTTAGCTGGTCTGTCATAATATAATTGAGGAAGTAGATTTAGCTGGTCTGTCATAATATAATAGAGACATAGAGACATAGAGACAGTAGATTTAGCTGGTCTGTCATAATATAATAGAGACAGTAGATCTAGCTGGTCTGCCATAATATAATAGAGACAGTAGATCTAGCTGGTCTGTCATAATACAATAGAGACAGTAGATCTAGCTGGTCTGTCATAATACAATAGAGAAAGTAGATCTACCTGGTCTGTCAAAATATAATAGAGACATTAGATCTAGCTGGTCTGTCATAATATAATAGAGACAGTAGATCTAGCTGGTATGTCATAATATAATAGAGACAGAAGATCTAGCTGGTATGTCATAATATAATAGAGACATAGAGACAGTAGATTTAGCTGGTCTGTCATAATATAATAGAGACGGTAGATCTAGCTGGTCTGTCATAATATAATAGAGACAGTAGATCTAGCTGGTATGTCATAATATAATAGAGACATAGAGACAGTAGATCTAGCTTGTCTTTCATAATATAATAGAGACAGTAGATCTAGCTGGTCTGTCATAATATAATAGACAAAGTAGATCTAGCTGGTCTGTCAAAATATAATAGAGACAGTAGATTTAGCTGGTCTGTCATAATACAATCGAGACAGTAGGTCTAGCTGGTCTGTCATAATATAATAGAGACAGTAGATCTAGCTGGTCTGTCATCATACAATAGAGACAGTAGATCTAGCTGGTCTGTCAAAATATAATAGAGACAGTAGATTTATCTGGTCTGTCATAATACAATCGAGACAGTAGGTCTAGCTTGTCTGTCATAATATAATAGAGACAGTAGATCTAGCTGGTCTGTCATAATATAATAGAGACAGTAGATTTAGCTGGTCTGTCTTAACATAATAGAGACAGTAGATCTAGCTGGTATGTCATAATATAATAGAGACATAGAGACAGTAGATTTAGCTGGTCTGTCATAATATAATAGAGACGGTAGATCTAGCTGGTCTGTCATAATATAATAGAGACAGTAGATCTAGCTGGTATGTCATAATATAATAGAGACATAGAGACAGTAGATCTAGCTGGTCTGTCATAATATAATAGAGACAGTAGATCTAGCTGGTCTGTCATAATACAAAATAGACAGTAGATCTACCTGGTCTGTCATAATATAATAGAGACAGTAGATTTAGCTGGTCTGTCATAATACAATCGAGACAGTAGGTCTAGCTGGTCTGTCATAATATAAAAGAGACAGTAGATCTAGCTGGTCTGTCATAATATAATAGAGACTGTAGATCTAGCTGGTCTGTCATAATATAATAGAGACAGTAGATCTAGCTGGTCTGTCATAATACATTCGAGACAGTAGATCTAGCTGGTCTGCCATAATATAATAGAGACATTAGATCTAGCTGGTCTGTCATAATACAATAGAGACATAGAGACATAGATACAGTAGATTTAGCTGGTCTGTCATAATATAATAGAGACAGTAGATCTAGCTGGTCTGTCATAATACAATAGAGACAGTAGATCTACCTGGTCTCTCAAAATATTGTAGAGACAGTAGATTTATCTGGTCTGTCATAATACAATCGAGACAGTAGGTCTAGCTTGTCTGTCATAATATAATAGAGACAGTAGATCTAGCTGGTCTGTCATAATATAATAGAGACAGTAGATCTAGCTGGTATGTCATAATATAATAGAGACAGAAGATCTAGCTGGTATGTCATAATATAATAGAGACATAGAGACAGTAAATTTAGCTGGTCTGTCATAATATAATAGAGACAGTAGATCTAGCTGGTATGTCATAATATAATAGAGACTTAGAGACAGTAGATCTAGCTGGTCTGTCATAATATAATAGAGACAGTAGATCTAGCTGGTCTGTCATAATACATTCGAGACAGTAGATCTAGCTAGTCTGCCATAATATAATAGAGACAGTAGATCTAGCTGGTCTGTCATAATACAATAGAGACATAGAGACATAGATACAGTAGATTTAGCTGGTCTGTCATAATATAATTGAGAAAGTAGATTTAGCTGGTCTGTCTTAATATAATAGAGACAGTAGATCTAGCTGGTGTGTCATAATATAATAGAGACATAGAGACATAGATACAGTAGATTTAGCTGGTCTGTCATAATATAATAGAGACAGTAGATCTAGCTGGTCTGTCATGATATAATAGTGACAGTAGATCTAGCTGGTCTGTCATAATACAATCGAGACAGCAGATCTAGCTGGTCTGTCATAATATAATAGAGACATAGAGACAGTAGATTTAGCTGGTCTGTCATAATATAATAGAGACAGTAGATCTAGCTGGTCTGTCATAATATAATAGAGACATAGAGACATTGATACAGTAGTATTAGCTGGTCTGTCATAATATAATAGAGACAGTAGTCATAGCTGGTCTGCCAAATTATAATAGAGACATAAGATCTAGCTGATCTGTCATAATACAATAGAGACAGTAGATCTAGCTGGTCTGTCATAATATAATAGAGACAGTAGATCTAGCTGGTCTGTCATAATACAATCAAGACAGTAGATCCAGCTGGTATGTCATAATGTAATAGAGACAGTAGATCTAGCTGGTCTGCCATAATATAATATAGACAGTAGATCTAGCTGGTATGTCATAATATAATAGAGACAATAGATCTAGCTGGTATGTCGTAATATAATAGAGACATAGAGACAGTAGATTTAGCTGGTCTGTCATAATATAATAGAGACAGTAGATCTATCTGGTCTGTCATAATATAATAGAGACATAGAGACATAGATACAGTAGATTTAGCTGGTCTGTCATAATATAATAGAGAAAGTAGATCTAGCTGGTCTTTCATAATATAATAGAGACATAGAGACATAGAGACAGTAGATTTAGCTGGTCTGTCATAATATAATAGAGAAAGTAGATCTAGCTGGTCCGTCATAATATAATAGAGACATAGAGACATAGAGACATTAGATCTAGCTGGTCTGTCATAATATAATAGAGACAGTAGATCTAGCTGGTATGTCATAATATAATAGAGACAGAAGATCTAGCTGGTATGTCATAATATAATAGAGACATAGAGACAGTAGATTTAGCTGGTCTGTCATAATATAATAGAGACGGTAGATCTAGCTGGTCTGTCATAATATAATAGAGACAGTAGATCTAGCTGGTATGTCATAATATAATAGAGACATAGAGACAGTAGATCTAGCTTGTCTTTCATAATATAATAGAGACAGTAGATCTAGCTGGTCTGTCATAATATAATAGACAAAGTAGATCTAGCTGGTCTGTCAAAATATAATAGAGACAGTAGATTTAGCTGGTCTGTCATAATACAATCGAGACAGTAGGTCTAGCTGGTCTGTCATAATATAATAGAGACAGTAGATCTAGCTGGTCTGTCATCATACAATAGAGACAGTAGATCTAGCTGGTCTGTCAAAATATAATAGAGACAGTAGATTTATCTGGTCTGTCATAATACAATCGAGACAGTAGGTCTAGCTTGTCTGTCATAATATAATAGAGACAGTAGATCTAGCTGGTCTGTCATAATATAATAGAGACAGTAGATTTAGCTGGTCTGTCTTAACATAATAGAGACAGTAGATCTAGCTGGTATGTCATAATATAATAGAGACATAGAGACAGTAGATTTAGCTGGTCTGTCATAATATAATAGAGACGGTAGATCTAGCTGGTCTGTCATAATATAATAGAGACAGTAGATCTAGCTGGTATGTCATAATATAATAGAGACATAGAGACAGTAGATCTAGCTGGTCTGTCATAATATAATAGAGACAGTAGATCTAGCTGGTCTGTCATAATACAAAATAGACACTAGATCTACCTGGTCTGTCATAATATAATAGAGACAGTAGATTTAGCTGGTCTGTCATAATACAATCGAGACAGTAGGTCTAGCTGGTCTGTCATAATATAAAAGAGACAGTAGATCTAGCTGGTCTGTCATAATATAATAGAGACTGTAGATCTAGCTGGTCTGTCATAATATAATAGAGACAGTAGATCTAGCTGGTCTGTCATAATACATTCGAGACAGTAGATCTAGCTGGTCTGCCATAATATAATAGAGACATTAGATCTAGCTGGTCTGTCATAATACAATAGAGACATAGAGACATAGATACAGTAGATTTAGCTGGTCTGTCATAATATAATAGAGACAGTAGATCTAGCTGGTCTGTCATAATACAATAGAGACAGTAGATCTACCTGGTCTCTCAAAATATTGTAGAGACAGTAGATTTATCTGGTCTGTCATAATACAATCGAGACAGTAGGTCTAGCTTGTCTGTCATAATATAATAGAGACAGTAGATCTAGCTGGTCTGTCATAATATAATAGAGACAGTAGATCTAGCTGGTATGTCATAATATAATAGAGACAGAAGATCTAGCTGGTATGTCATAATATAATAGAGACATAGAGACAGTAAATTTAGCTGGTCTGTCATAATATAATAGAGACAGTAGATCTAGCTGGTATGTCATAATATAATAGAGACTTAGAGACAGTAGATCTAGCTGGTCTGTCATAATATAATAGAGACAGTAGATCTAGCTGGTCTGTCATAATACATTCGAGACAGTAGATCTAGCTAGTCTGCCATAATATAATAGAGACAGTAGATCTAGCTGGTCTGTCATAATACAATAGAGACATAGAGACATAGATACAGTAGATTTAGCTGGTCTGTCATAATATAATTGAGAAAGTAGATTTAGCTGGTCTGTCTTAATATAATAGAGACAGTAGATCTAGCTGGTGTGTCATAATATAATAGAGACATAGAGACATAGATACAGTAGATTTAGCTGGTCTGTCATAATATAATAGAGACAGTAGATCTAGCTGGTCTGTCATGATATAATAGTGACAGTAGATCTAGCTGGTCTGTCATAATACAATCGAGACAGCAGATCTAGCTGGTCTGTCATAATATAATAGAGACATAGAGACAGTAGATTTAGCTGGTCTGTCATAATATAATAGAGACAGTAGATCTAGCTGGTCTGTCATAATATAATAGAGACATAGAGACATTGATACAGTAGTATTAGCTGGTCTGTCATAATATAATAGAGACAGTAGTCATAGCTGGTCTGCCAAATTATAATAGAGACATAAGATCTAGCTGATCTGTCATAATACAATAGAGACAGTAGATCTAGCTGGTCTGTCATAATATAATAGAGACAGTAGATCTAGCTGGTCTGTCATAATACAATCAAGACAGTAGATCCAGCTGGTATGTCATAATGTAATAGAGACAGTAGATCTAGCTGGTCTGCCATAATATAATATAGACAGTAGATCTAGCTGGTATGTCATAATATAATAGAGACAATAGATCTAGCTGGTATGTCGTAATATAATAGAGACATAGAGACAGTAGATTTAGCTGGTCTGTCATAATATAATAGAGACAGTAGATCTATCTGGTCTGTCATAATATAATAGAGACATAGAGACATAGATACAGTAGATTTAGCTGGTCTGTCATAATATAATAGAGAAAGTAGATCTAGCTGGTCTGTCATAATATAATAGAGACATAGAGACATAGAGACAGTAGATTTAGCTGGTCTGTCATAATATAATAGAGGAAGTAGATCTAGCTGGTCTGTCATAATACAATCAGGACAGTAGATCTAGCTGGTCTATCAAAATATAATAGAGACAGTAGATTTGGCTGGTCTGTCATAATACAATTGAGACAGAAGGTCTAGCTGGTCTGTCATAATATAATAGAGACAGAAGATCTAGCTGGTATGTCATAATATAATAGAGACACAGAGACAGTGGATTTAGCTGGTCTGTCTTAACATAATAGAGACAGTAGATCTAGCTGGTCTGTCATAATACAATAGAGACAGTAGATCTAGCTGGTCTGTCTAAATATAATAGAGACACAGAGACAGTGGATTTAGCTGGTCTGTCTTAACATAATAGAGACAGTAGATTTAGCTGGTCTGTCATAATATAATAGAGAAAGTAGATCTAGCTGGTCTGTCAAAATATAATAGAGACAGTAGATTTAGCTGGTCTGTCATAATACAATCGAGACAGTAGGTCTAGCTGGTCTGTCATAATATAATAGAGACAGTAGATCTAGCTGGTCTGTCGTAATATAATAGAGACACAGAGACAGTAGATTTAGCTGGTCTGTCTTAACATAATATAGACAGTAGATCTAGCTGGTCTGTCATAATATAATAGAGACAGTAGATCTAGCTGGTCTGTCATAATACAATAGAGACAGTAGATCTAGCTGGTCTGTCGTAATATAATAGAGACACAGAGACAGTAGATTTAGCTGGTCTGTCTTAACATAATAGAGACAGTAGATCTAGCTGGTCTGTCGTAATATAATAGAGACACAGAGACAGTAGATTTAGCTGGTCTGTCTTAACATAATAGAGACAGTAGATTTAGCTGGTCTGTCATAATATAATAGACAAAGTAGATCTAGCTGGTCTGTCAAAATATAATAGAGACAGTAGATTTAGCTGGTCTGTCATAATACAATCGAGACAGTAGGTCTAGCTAGTCTGTCATAATATAATAGAGACAGTAGATCTAGCTGGTCTGTCATAATATAATAGAGACAGTAGATCTACCTGGTATGTCATAATATAATAGAGACAGAAGATCTAGCTGGTATGTCATAATATAATAGAGACATAGAGACAGTAGATTTAGCTGGTCTGTCATAATATAATAGAGACGGTAGATCTAGCTGGTCTGTCATAATATAATAGAGACAGTAGATGTAGCTGGTATGTCATAATATAATAGAGACATAGAGACAGTAGATCTAGCTGGTCTGTCATAATATAATAGAGACAGTAATAGGTCTAGCTGGTCTGTCATAATATAAAAGAGACAGTAGATCTAGCTGGTCTGTCATAATATAATAGAGACAGTAGATCTAGCTGGTCTGTCATAATATAATAGAGACAGTAGATCTAGCTGGTCTGTCATTATACATTCGAGACAGTAGATCTAGCTGGTCTGCCATAATATAATAGAGACATTAGATCTAGCTGGTCTGTCATAATACAATAGAGACATAGAGACATAGATATAGTAGATTTAGCTGGTCTGTCATAATATAATTGAGAAAGTAGATTTAGCTGGTCTGTCATAATATAATAGAGACATAGAGACATAGAGACAGTAGATTTAGCTGGTCTGACATAATATAATAGAGACAGTAGATCTAGCTGGTCTGCCATAATATAATAGAGACAGTAGATCTAGCTGGTCTGTCATAATACAATAGAGACAGTAGATCTAGCTGGTCTGTCATAATACAATAGAGAAAGTAGATCTACCTGGTCTGTCAAAATATAATAGAGACAGTAGATCTAGCTGGTCTGTCATAATATAATAGAGACAGTAGATCTAGCTGGTATGTCATAATATAATAGAGACAGAAGATCTAGCTGGTATGTCATAATATAATAGAGACATAGAGACAGTAGATTTAGCTGGTCTGTCATAATATAATAGAGACGGTAGATCTAGCTGGTCTGTCATAATATAATAGAGACAGTAGATCTAGCTGGTATGTCATAATATAATAGAGACATAGAGACAGTAGATCTAGCTTGTCTTTCATAATATAATAGAGAAAGTAGATCTAGCTGGTCTGTCATAATATAATAGACAAAGTAGATCTAGCTGGTCTGTCAAACTATAATAGAGACAGTAGATTTAGCTGGTCTGTCATAATACAATCGAGACAGTAGGTCTAGCTGGTCTGTCATAATATAATAGAGACAGTAGATCTAGCTGGTCTGTCATCATACAATAGAGACAGTAGATCTAGCTGGTCTGTCAAAATATAATAGAGACAGTAGATTTATCTGGTCTGTCATAATACAATCGAGACAGTAGGTCTAGCTTGTCTGTCATAATATAATAGAGACAGTAGATCTAGCTGGTCTGTCATAATATAATAGAGACAGTAGATTTAGCTGGTCTGTCTTAACATAATAGAGACAGAAGATCTAGCTGGTATGTCATAATATAATAGAGACATAGAGACAGTAGATTTAGCTGGTCTGTCATAATATAATAGAGACGGTAGATCTAGCTGGTCTGTCATAATATAATAGAGACAGTAGATCTAGCTGGTCTGTCATAATACAATAGAGACAGTAGATCTACCTGGTCTGTCAAAATATTGTAGAGACAGTAGATTTATCTGGTCTGTCATAATACAATCGAGACAGTAGGTCTAGCTTGTCTGTCATAATATAATAGAGACAGTAGATCTAGCTGGTCTGTCATAATATAATAGAGACAGTAGATCTAGCTGGTATGTCATAATATAATAGAGACAGAAGATCTAGCTGGTATGTCATAATATAATAGAGACGGTAGATCTAGCTGGTCTGTCATAATATAATAGAGACGGTAGATCTAGCTGGTCTGTCATAATATAATAGAGACAGTA
Organism: Oncorhynchus mykiss; assembly: GCF_013265735.2. Lineage (NCBI taxonomy): Eukaryota > Metazoa > Chordata > Actinopteri > Salmoniformes > Salmonidae > Oncorhynchus > Oncorhynchus mykiss. The sequence continues at coordinate 28,640 of NW_023493815.1, forward strand.
GATCTAGCTGGTATGTCATAATATAATAGAGACATAGAGACAGTAGATCTAGCTGGTCTGTCATAATATAATAGAGACAGTAGATCTAGCTGGTCTGTCATAATACATTCGAGACAGTAGATCTAGCTAGTCTGCCATAATATAATAGAGACAGTAGATCTAGCTGGTCTGTCATAATACAATAGAGACATAGAGACATAGATACAGTAGATTTAGCTGGTCTGTCATAATATAATTGAGAAAGTAGATTTAGCTGGTCTGTCTTAATATAATAGAGACAGTAGATCTAGCTGGTGTGTCATAATATAATAGAGACATAGAGACATAGATACAGTAGATTTAGCTGGTCTGTCATAATATAATAGAGACAGTAGATCTAGCTGGTCTGTCATGATATAATAGTGACAGTAGATCTAGCTGGTCTGTCATAATACAATCGAGACAGCAGATCTAGCTGGTCTGTCATAATATAATAGAGACATAGAGACAGTAGATCTAGCTGGTCTGTCATAATATAATAGAGACAGTAGATCTAGCTGGTCTGTCATAATATAATAGAGACATAGAGACATTGATACAGTAGTATTAGCTGGTCTGTCATAATATAATAGAGACAGTAGTCATAGCTGGTCTGCCAAATTATAATAGAGACATAAGATCTAGCTGATCTGTCATAATACAATAGAGACAGTAGATCTAGCTGGTCTGTCATAATATAATAGAGACAGTAGATCTAGCTGGTCTGTCATAATACAATCAAGACAGTAGATCCAGCTGGTATGTCATAATGTAATAGAGACAGTAGATCTAGCTGGTCTGCCATAATATAATATAGACAGTAGATCTAGCTGGTATGTCATAATATAATAGAGACAATAGATCTAGCTGGTATGTCGTAATATAATAGAGACATAGAGACAGTAGATTTAGCTGGTCTGTCATAATATAATAGAGACAGTAGATCTATCTGGTCTGTCATAATATAATAGAGACATAGAGACATAGATACAGTAGATGTAGCTGGTCTGTCATAATATAATAGAGAAAGTAGATCTAGCTGGTATGTCATAATATAATAGAGACACAGAGACAGTGGATTTAGCTGGTCTGTCTTAACATAATAGAGACAGTAGATCTAGCTGGTCTGTCATAATACAATAGAGACAGTAGATCTAGCTGGTCTGTCTAAATATAATAGAGACACAAAGACAGTGGATTTAGCTGGTCTGTCTTAACATAATAGAGACAGTAGATCTAGCTGGTCTGTCATAATACAATAGAGACAGTAGATCTAGCTGGTCTGTCTAAATATAATAGAGACACAGAGACAGTGGATTTAGCTGGTCTGTCTTAACATAATAGAGACAGTAGATCTAGCTGGTCTGTCATAATACAATAGAGACAGTAGATCTAGCTGGTCTGTCTAAATATAATAGAGACACAGAGACAGTGGATTTAGCTGGTCTGTCTTAACATAATAGAGACAGTAGATCTAGCTGGTCTGTCATAATACAATAGAGACAGTAGATCTAGCTGGTCTGTCTAAATATAATAGAGACACAGAGACAGTGGATTTAGCTGGTCTGTCTTAACATAATAGAGACAGTAGATCTAGCTGGTCTGTCATAACATAATAGAGACATAGAGACATAGATAGAGTAGATTTAGCTGGTCTGTCATAATATAATAGAGAAAGTAGATCTAGCTGGTCTGTCAAAATATAATAGAGACAGTAGATTTAGCTGGTCTGTCATAATACAATCGAGACAGTAGGTCTAGCTGGTCTGTCATAATATAATAGAGAAAGTAGATCTAGCTGGTCTGTCGTAATATAATAGAGACACAGAGACAGTAGATTTAGCTGGTCTGTCTTAACATAATATAGACAGTAGATCTAGCTGGTCTGTCATAATATAATAGAGACAGTAGATCTAGCTGGTCTGTCATAATACAATAGAGACAGTAGATCTAGCTGGTCTGTCGTAATATAATAGAGACACAGAGACAGTAGATTTAGCTGGTCTGTCTTAACATAATAGAGACAGTAGATCTAGCTGGTCTGTCGTAATATAATAGAGACACAGAGACAGTAGATTTAGCTGGTCTGTCTTAACATAATAGAGACAGTAGATTTAGCTGGTCTGTCATAATATAATAGACAAAGTAGATCTAGCTGGTCTGTCAAAATATAATAGAGACAGTAGATTTAGCTGGTCTGTCATAATACAATCGAGACAGTAGGTCTAGCTAGTCTGTCATAATATAATAGAGACAGTAGATCTAGCTGGTCTGTCATAATATAATAGAGACAGTAGATCTACCTGGTATGTCATAATATAATAGAGACAGAAGATCTAGCTGGTATGTCATACTATAATAGAGACATAGAGACAGTAGATTTAGCTGGTCTGTCATAATATAATAGAGACGGTAGATCTAGCTGGTCTGTCATAATATAATAGAGACAGTAGATGTAGCTGGTATGTCATAATATAATAGAGACATAGAGACAGTAGATCTAGCTGGTCTGTCATAATATAATAGAGACAGTAATAGGTCTAGCTGGTCTGTCATAATATAAAAGAGACAGTAGATCTAGCTGGTCTGTCATAATATAATAGAGACAGTAGATCTAGCTGGTCTGTCATAATATAATAGAGACAGTAGATCTAGCTGGTCTGTCATTATACATTCGAGACAGTAGATCTAGCTGGTCTGCCATAATATAATAGAGACATTAGATCTAGCTGGTCTGTCATAATACAATAGAGACATAGAGACATAGATATAGTAGATTTAGCTGGTCTGTCATAATATAATTGAGAAAGTAGATTTAGCTGGTCTGTCATAATATAATAGAGACATAGAGACATAGAGACAGTAGATTTAGCTGGTCTGACATAATATAATAGAGACAGTAGATCTAGCTGGTCTGCCATAATATAATAGAGACAGTAGATCTAGCTGGTCTGTCATAATACAATAGAGACAGTAGATCTAGCTGGTCTGTCATAATACAATAGAGAAAGTAGATCTACCTGGTCTGTCAAAATATAATAGAGACAGTAGATCTAGCTGGTCTGTCATAATATAATAGAGACAGTAGATCTAGCTGGTATGTCATAATATAATAGAGACAGAAGATCTAGCTGGTATGTCATAATATAATAGAGACATAGAGACAGTAGATTTAGCTGGTCTGTCATAATATAATAGAGACGGTAGATCTAGCTGGTCTGTCATAATATAATAGAGACAGTAGATCTAGCTGGTATGTCATAATATAATAGAGACATAGAGACAGTAGATCTAGCTTGTCTTTCATAATATAATAGAGAAAGTAGATCTAGCTGGTCTGTCATAATATAATAGACAAAGTAGATCTAGCTGGTCTGTCAAACTATAATAGAGACAGTAGATTTAGCTGGTCTGTCATAATACAATCGAGACAGTAGGTCTAGCTGGTCTGTCATAATATAATAGAGACAGTAGATCTAGCTGGTCTGTCATCATACAATAGAGACAGTAGATCTAGCTGGTCTGTCAAAATATAATAGAGACAGTAGATTTATCTGGTCTGTCATAATACAATCGAGACAGTAGGTCTAGCTTGTCTGTCATAATATAATAGAGACAGTAGATCTAGCTGGTCTGTCATAATATAATAGAGACAGTAGATTTAGCTGGTCTGTCTTAACATAATAGAGACAGAAGATCTAGCTGGTATGTCATAATATAATAGAGACATAGAGACAGTAGATTTAGCTGGTCTGTCATAATATAATAGAGACGGTAGATCTAGCTGGTCTGTCATAATATAATAGAGACAGTAGATCTAGCTGGTCTGTCATAATACAATAGAGACAGTAGATCTACCTGGTCTGTCAAAATATTGTAGAGACAGTAGATTTATCTGGTCTGTCATAATACAATCGAGACAGTAGGTCTAGCTTGTCTGTCATAATATAATAGAGACAGTAGATCTAGCTGGTCTGTCATAATATAATAGAGACAGTAGATCTAGCTGGTATGTCATAATATAATAGAGACAGAAGATCTAGCTGGTATGTCATAATATAATAGAGACGGTAGATCTAGCTGGTCTGTCATAATATAATAGAGACGGTAGATCTAGCTGGTCTGTCATAATATAATAGAGACAGTAGATCTAGCTGGTATGTCATAATATAATAGAGACATAGAGACAGTAGATCTAGCTGGTCTGTCATAATATAATAGAGACAGTAGATCTAGCTGGTCTGTCATAATACATTCGAGACAGTAGATCTAGCTAGTCTGCCATAATATAATAGAGACAGTAGATCTAGCTGGTCTGTCATAATACAATAGAGACATAGAGACATAGATACAGTAGATTTAGCTGGTCTGTCATAATATAATTGAGAAAGTAGATTTAGCTGGTCTGTCTTAATATAATAGAGACAGTAGATCTAGCTGGTGTGTCATAATATAATAGAGACATAGAGACAAAGATACAGTAGATTTAGCTGGTCTGTCATAATATAATAGAGACAGTAGATCTAGCTGGTCTGTCATGATATAATAGTGACAGTAGATCTAGCTGGTCTGTCATAATACAATCGAGACAGCAGATCTAGCTGGTCTGTCATAATATAATAGAGACATAGAGACAGTAGATCTAGCTGGTCTGTCATAATATAATAGAGACAGTAGATCTAGCTGGTCTGTCATAATGTAATAGAGACATAGAGACATTGATACAGTAGTATTAGCTGGTCTGTCATAATATAATAGAGACAGTAGTCATAGCTGGTCTGCCAAATTATAATAGAGACATAAGATCTAGCTGATCTGTCATAATACAATAGAGACAGTAGATCTAGCTGGTCTGTCATAATATAATAGAGACAGTAGATCTAGCTGGTCTGTCATAATACAATCAAGACAGTAGATCCAGCTGGTATGTCATAATGTAATAGAGACAGTAGATCTAGCTGGTCTGCCATAATATAATATAGACAGTAGATCTAGCTGGTATGTCATAATATAATAGAGACAATAGATCTAGCTGGTATGTCGTAATATAATAGAGACATAGAGACAGTAGATTTAGCTGGTCTGTCATAATATAATAGAGACAGTAGATCTATCTGGTCTGTCATAATATAATAGAGACATAGAGACATAGATACAGTAGATTTAGCTGGTCTGTCATAATATAATAGAGAAAGTAGATCTAGCTGGTATGTCATAATATAATAGAGACACAGAGACAGTGGATTTAGCTGGTCTGTCTTAACATAATAGAGACAGTAGATCTAGCTGGTCTGTCATAATACAATAGAGACAGTAGATCTAGCTGGTCTGTCTAAATATAATAGAGACACAAAGACAGTGGATTTAGCTGGTCTGTCTTAACATAATAGAGACAGTAGATCTAGCTGGTCTGTCATAATACAATAGAGACAGTAGATCTAGCTGGTCTGTCTAAATATAATAGAGACACAGAGACAGTGGATTTAGCTGGTCTGTCTTAACATAATAGAGACAGTAGATCTAGCTGGTCTGTCATAATACAATAGAGACAGTAGATCTAGCTGGTCTGTCTAAATATAATAGAGACACAGAGACAGTGGATTTAGCTGGTCTGTCTTAACATAATAGAGACAGTAGATCTAGCTGGTCTGTCATAATACAATAGAGACAGTAGATCTAGCTGGTCTGTCTAAATATAATAGAGACACAGAGACAGTGGATTTAGCTGGTCTGTCTTAACATAATAGAGACAGTAGATCTAGCTGGTCTGTCATAACATAATAGAGACATAGAGACATAGATAGAGTAGATTTAGCTGGTCTGTCATAATATAATAGAGAAAGTAGATCTAGCTGGTCTGTCAAAATATAATAGAGACAGTAGATTTAGCTGGTCTGTCATAATACAATCGAGACAGTAGGTCTAGCTGGTCTGTCATAATATAATAGAGACAGTAGATCTAGCTGGTCTGTCGTAATATAATAGAGACACAGAGACAGTAGATTTAGCTGGTCTGTCTTAACATAATATAGACAGTAGATCTAGCTGGTCTGTCATAATACAATAGAGACAGTAGATCTAGCTGGTCTGTCGTAATATAATAGAGACACAGAGACAGTAGATTTAGCTGGTCTGTCTTAACATAATAGAGACAGTAGATCTAGCTGGTCTGTCATAATATAATAGAGACACAGAGACATAGATAGAGTAGATTTAGCTGGTCTGTCATAATATAATAGACAAAGTAGATCTAGCTGGTCTGTCAAAATATAATAGAGACAGTAGATTTAGCTGGTCTGTCATAATACAATCGAGACAGTAGGTCTAGCTGGTCTGTCATAATATAATAGAGACAGTAGATCTAGCTGGTCTGTCATAATACAATAGAGACAGTAGATCTACCTGGTCTGTCAAAATATAATAGAGACAGTAGATTTATCTGGTCTGTCATAATACAATCGAGACAGTAGGTCTAGCTTGTCTGTCATAATATAATAGAGACAGTGGATCTAGCTGGTCTGTCATAATATAATAGAGACAGTAGATCTAGCTGGTATGTCATAATATAATAGAGACAGAAGATCTAGCTGGTATGTCATAATATAATAGAGACATAGAGACAGTAGATTTAGCTGGTCTGTCATAATATAATAGAGACGGTAGATCTAGCTGGTCTGTCATAATATAATAGAGACAGTAGATGTAGCTGGTATGTCATAATATAATAGAGACATAGAGACAGTAGATCTAGCTGGTCTGTCATAATATAATAGAGACAGTAATAGGTCTAGCTGGTCTGTCATAATATAAAAGAGACAGTAGATCTAGCTGGTCTGTCATAATATAATAGAGACAGTAGATCTAGCTGGTCTGTCATAATATAATAGAGACAGTAGATCTAGCTGGTCTGTCATTATACATTCGAGACAGTAGATCTAGCTGGTCTGCCATAATATAATAGAGACATTAGATCTAGCTGGTCTGTCATAATACAATAGAGACATAGAGACATAGATATAGTAGATTTAGCTGGTCTGTCATAATATAATTGAGGAAGTAGATTTAGCTGGTCTGTCATAATATAATAGAGACATAGAGACATAGAGACAGTAGATTTAGCTGGTCTGTCAAAATATAATAGAGACAGTAGATCTAGCTGGTATGTCATAATATAATAGAGACAGAAGATCTAGCTGGTCTGCCATAATATAATAGAGACAGTAGATCTAGCTGGTCTGTCATAATACAATAGAGACAGTAGATCTAGCTGGTCTGTCATAATACAATAGAGAAAGTAGATCTACCTGGTCTGTCAAAATATAATAGAGACATTAGATCTAGCTGGTCTGTCATAATATAATAGAGACAGTAGATCTAGCTGGTATGTCATAATATAATAGAGACAGAAGATCTAGCTGGTATATCATAATATAATAGAGACATAGAGACAGTAGATTTAGCTGGTCTGTCATAATATAATAGAGACGGTAGATCTAGCTGGTCTGTCATAATATAATAGAGACAGTAGATCTAGCTGGTATGTCATAATATAATAGAGACATAGAGACAGTAGATCTAGCTTGTCTTTCATAATATAATAGAGACAGTAGATCTAGCTGGTCTGTCATAATATAATAGACAAAGTAGATCTAGCTGGTCTGTCAAAATATAATAGAGACAGTAGATTTAGCTGGTCTGTCATAATACAATCGAGACAGTAGGTCTAGCTGGTCTGTCATAATATAATAGAGACAGTAGATCTAGCTGGTCTGTCATCATACAATAGAGACAGTAGATCTAGCTGGTCTGTCAAAATATAATAGAGACAGTAGATTTATCTGGTCTGTCATAATACAATCGAGACAGTAGGTCTAGCTTGTCTGTCATAATATAATAGAGACAGTAGATCTAGCTGGTCTGTCATAATATAATAGAGACAGTAGATTTAGCTGGTCTGTCTTAACATAATAGAGACAGAAGATCTAGCTGGTATGTCATAATATAATAGAGACATAGAGACAGTAGATTTAGCTGGTCTGTCATAATATAATAGAGACGGTAGATCTAGCTGGTCTGTCATAATATAATAGAGACAGTAGATCTAGCTGGTATGTCATAATATAATAGAGACATAGAGACAGTAGATCTAGCTGGTCTGTCATAATATAATAGAGACAGTAGATCTAGCTGGTCTGTCATAATACAAAATAGACAGTAGATCTACCTGGTCTGTCATAATATAATAGAGACAGTAGATTTAGCTGGTCTGTCATAATACAATCGAGACAGTAGGTCTAGCTGGTCTGTCATAATATAAAAGAGACAGTAGATCTAGCTGGTCTGTCATAATATAATAGAGAATGTAGATCTAGCTGGTCTGTCATAATATAATAGAGACAGTAGATCTAGCTGGTCTGTCATAATACATTCGAGACAGTAGATCTAGCTGGTCTGCCATAATATAATAGAGACATTAGATCTAGCTGGTCTGTCATAATACAATAGAGACATAGAGACATAGATACAGTAGATTTAGCTGGTCTGTCATAATATAATAGAGACAGTAGATCTAGCTGGTCTGTCATAATACAATAGAGACAGTAGATCTACCTGGTCTCTCAAAATATTGTAGAGACAGTAGATTTATCTGGTCTGTCATAATACAATCGAGACAGTAGGTCTAGCTTGTCTGTCATAATATAATAGAGACAGTAGATCTAGCTGGTCTGTCATAATATAATAGAGACAGTAGATCTAGCTGGTATGTCATAATATAATAGAGACAGAAGATCTAGCTGGTATGTCATAATATAATAGAGACATAGAGACAGTAAATTTAGATGGTCTGTCATAATATAATAGAGACGGTAGATCTAGCTGGTCTGTCATAATATAATAGAGACAGTAGATCTAGCTGGTATGTCATAATATAATAGAGACTTAGAGACAGTAGATCTAGCTGGTCTGTCATAATATAATAGAGACAGTAGATCTAGCTGGTCTGTCATAATACATTCGAGACAGTAGATCTAGCTAGTCTGCCATAATATAATAGAGACAGTAGATCTAGCTGGTCTGTCATAATACAATAGAGACATAGAGACATAGATACAGTAGATTTAGCTGGTCTGTCATAATATAATTGAGAAAGTAGATTTAGCTGGTCTGTCTTAATATAATAGAGACAGTAGATCTAGCTGGTGTGTCATAATATAATAGAGACATAGAGACATAGATACAGTAGATTTAGCTGGTCTGTCATAATATAATAGAGACAGTAGATCTAGCTGGTCTGTCATGATATAATAGTGACAGTAGATCTAGCTGGTCTGTCATAATACAATCGAGACAGCAGATCTAGCTGGTCTGTCATAATATAATAGAGACATAGAGACAGTAGATTTAGCTGGTCTGTCATAATATAATAGAGACAGTAGATCTAGCTGGTCTGTCATAATATAATAGAGACATAGAGACATTGATACAGTAGTATTAGCTGGTCTGTCATAATATAATAGAGACAGTAGTCATAGCTGGTCTGCCAAATTATAATAGAGACATAAGATCTAGCTGATCTGTCATAATACAATAGAGACAGTAGATCTAGCTGGTCTGTCATAATATAATAGAGACAGTAGATCTAGCTGGTCTGTCATAATACAATCAAGACAGTAGATCCAGCTGGTATGTCATAATGTAATAGAGACAGTAGATCTAGCTGGTCTGCCATAATATAATATAGACAGTAGATCTAGCTGGTATGTCATAATATAATAGAGACAATAGATCTAGCTGGTATGTCGTAATATAATAGAGACATAGAGACAGTAGATTTAGCTGGTCTGTCATAATATAATAGAGACAGTAGATCTATCTGGTCTGTCATAATATAATAGAGACATAGAGACATAGATACAGTAGATTTAGCTGGTCTGTCATAATATAATAGAGAAAGTAGATCTAGCTGGTCTGTCATAATATAATAGAGACATAGAGACATAGAGACAGTAGATTTAGCTGGTCTGTCATAATATAATAGAGGAAGTAGATCTAGCTGGTCTGTCATAATACAATCAGGACAGTAGATCTAGCTGGTCTATCAAAATATAATAGAGACAGTAGATTTGGCTGGTCTGTCATAATACAATTGAGACAGAAGGTCTAGCTGGTCTGTCATAATATAATAGAGGCAGAAGATCTAGCTGGTATGTCATAATATAATAGAGACACAGAGACAGTGGATTTAGCTGGTCTGTCTTAACATAATAGAGACAGTAGATCTAGCTGGTCTGTCATAATACAATAGAGACAGTAGATCTAGCTGGTCTGTCTAAATATAATAGAGACACAGAGACAGTGGATTTAGCTGGTCTGTCTTAACATAATAGAGACAGTAGATTTAGCTGGTCTGTCATAATATAATAGAGAAAGTAGATCTAGCTGGTCTGTCAAAATATAATAGAGACAGTAGATTTAGCTGGTCTGTCATAATACAATCGAGACAGTAGGTCTAGCTGGTCTGTCATAATATAATAGAGACAGTAGATCTAGCTGGTCTGTCGTAATATAATAGAGACACAGAGACAGTAGATTTAGCTGGTCTGTCTTAACATAATATAGACAGTAGATCTAGCTGGTCTGTCATAATATAATAGAGACAGTAGATCTAGCTGGTCTGTCATAATACAATAGAGACAGTAGATCTAGCTGGTCTGTCGTAATATAATAGAGACACAGAGACAGTAGATTTAGCTGGTCTGTCTTAACATAATAGAGACAGTAGATCTAGCTGGTCTGTCGTAATATAATAGAGACACAGAGACAGTAGATTTAGCTGGTCTGTCTTAACATAATAGAGACAGTAGATTTAGCTGGTCTGTCATAATATAATAGACAAAGTAGATCTAGCTGGTCTGTCAAAATATAATAGAGACAGTAGATTTAGCTGGTCTGTCATAATACAATCGAGACAGTAGGTCTAGCTTGTCTGTCATAATATAATAGAGACAGTAGATCTAGCTGGTCTGTCATAATATAATAGAGACAGTAGATCTAGCTGGTATGTCATAATATAATAGAGACATAGAGACAGTAGATTTAGCTGGTCTGTCATAATATAATAGAGACGGTAGATCTAGCTGGTCTGTCATAATATAATAGAGACAGTAGATGTAGCTGGTATGTCATAATATAATAGAGACATAGAGACAGTAGATCTAGCTGGTCTGTCATAATATAATAGAGACAGTAATAGGTCTAGCTGGTCTGTCATAATATAAAAGAGACAGTAGATCTAGCTGGTCTGTCATAATATAATAGAGACAGTAGATCTAGCTGGTCTGTCATAATATAATAGAGACAGTAGATCTAGCTGGTCTGTCATTATACATTCGAGACAGTAGATCTAGCTGGTCTGCCATAATATAATAGAGACATTAGATCTAGCTGGTCTGTCATAATACAATAGAGACATAGAGACATAGATATAGTAGATTTAGCTGGTCTGTCATAATATAATTGAGAAAGTAGATTTAGCTGGTCTGTCATAATATAATAGAGACATAGAGACATAGAGACAGTAGATTTAGCTGGTCTGTCATAATATAATAGAGACAGTAGATCTAGCTGGTCTGCCATAATATAATAGAGACAGTAGATCTAGCTGGTCTGTCATAATACAATAGAGACAGTAGATCTAGCTGGTCTGTCATAATACAATAGAGAAAGTAGATCTACCTGGTCTGTCAAAATATAATAGAGACAGTAGATCTAGCTGGTCTGTCATAATATAATAGAGACAGTAGATCTAGCTGGTATGTCATAATATAATAGAGACAGAAGATCTAGCTGGTATGTCATAATATAATAGAGACATAGAGACAGTAGATTTAGCTGGTCTGTCATAATATAATAGAGACGGTAGATCTAGCTGGTCTGTCATAATATAATAGAGACAGTAGATCTAGCTGGTATGTCATAATATAATAGAGACATAGAGACAGTAGATCTAGCTTGTCTTTCATAATATAATAGAGACAGTAGATCTAGCTGGTCTGTCATAATATAATAGACAAAGTAGATCTAGCTGGTCTGTCAAACTATAATAGAGACAGTAGATTTAGCTGGTCTGTCATAATACAATCGAGACAGTAGGTCTAGCTGGTCTGTCATAATATAATAGAGACAGTAGATCTAGCTGGTCTGTCATCATACAATAGAGACAGTAGATCTAGCTGGTCTGTCAAAATATAATAGAGACAGTAGATTTATCTGGTCTGTCATAATACAATCGAGACAGTAGGTCTAGCTTGTCTGTCATAATATAATAGAGACAGTAGATCTAGCTGGTCTGTCATAATATAATAGAGACAGTAGATTTAGCTGGTCTGTCTTAACATAATAGAGACAGAAGATGTAGCTGGTATGTCATAATATAATAGAGACATAGAGACAGTAGGTCTAGCTGGTCTGTCATAATACAATCAGGGCAGTAGATCTAGCTGGTCTGTCACAATACAATCAGGACAGTAGATCTAGCTGGTCTGTCATAACACTATCGAGACAGTAGGTCTAGCTGGTCTGTCATAATATAATAGAGACAGTAGATCTAGCTGGTCTGTCATAATACAATAGAGACAGTAGATCTAGCTGGTCTGTCATAATAAAATAGAGACAGTAGATTTAGCTGGTCTGTCATAATATAATAGAGACAGTAGATTTAGCTGGTCTGTCATAATACAATAGAGACAGTGGGTCTAGCTGGTCTGTCATAATACAATAGAGACAGTTGATCTACCTGGTCTGTCAAAATATAATCGAGACATAGAGAGTAGATTTACCTGGTCTGTCATAATTTAATTGAGACAGTAGATCTAGCTGGTATGTCGTAATATAATAGAGACATAGAGACAGTAGATTTAGCTGGTCTGTCATAATATAATAGAGACAGTAGATCTATCTGGTCTGTCATAATATAATAGAGACATAGAGACATAGATACAGTAGATTTACCTGGTCTGTCATAATATAATAGAGAAAGTAGATATAGCTGGTCTGTCATAATATAATAGAGACATAGAGACATAGAGACAGTAGATTTAGCTTGTCTGTCATAATATAATAGAGAAAGTAGATCTAGATGGTCTGTCATAATACAATAGAGACAGTGGATCTAGCTGGTCTGTCATAATACAATAGAGAAATTAGATCTACCTGGTCTGTCAAAATATAATAGAGACAGTAGATCTAGCTGGTCTGTCATAATACAATAGAGACAGTAGATCTACCTGGTCTGTCAAAATATAATAGAGGCAATAGATCTAGCTGGTCTGTCATAATATAATAGAGACATAGAGACACAGATACAGTAGATTTAGCTGGTCTGTCATAATATAATAGAGACAGTAGATCAAGCTGGTCTGCCATAATATAATAGAGACAGTAGATCTAGCTGGTCTGTCATAATACAATAGAGACAGTAGATCTAGCTGGTCTGTCGTAATATAATCGAGACATAGAGACAGTAGATTTAGCTGGTCTGCCATAATATAATAGAGACAGTAGATCTAGCTGGTCTGTCATAATACAATAGAGACAGTAGATCTAGCTGGTCTGTCATAATACAATAGAGACAGTAGATCTAGCTGGTCTGTCATAATATAATAGAGACAGTAGATCTAGCTGGTCTGTCATAATACAATCTAGACAGTAGATCTAGCTGGTATGTCATAATATAATAGAGACAGTAGATCTAGCTGGTCTGCCATAATATAATAGAGACATTAGATCTAGCTGGTCTGTCATAATACAATAGAGACAGTAGATCTAGCTGGTCTGTCATAATATAATAGAGACATAGAGACATAGATACAGTAGATTTAGCTGGTCTGTCATAATATAATAGAGAAAGTAGATCTAGCTGGTCTGTCATAATATAATCAGGACAGTAGATCTAGCTGGTCTGTCATAATACAATAGAGACAGTAGATCTACCTGGTCTATCAAAATATAATAGAGACAGTAGATTTGGCTGGTCTGTCACAATACAATCGAGACAGTAGGTCTAGCTGGTCTGTCATAATATAATAGAGACAGTAGATCTAGCTGGTCTGTCATAATATAATAGAGACAGTAGATCTAGCTGGTATGTCATAATATAATAGAGACAGAAGATCAAGCTGGTATGACATAATATAATAGAGACATAGAGACAGTAGATTTAGCTGGTCTGTCATAATATAATAGAGACAGTAGATCTAGCTGGTCTGCCATAATATAATAGAGACAGTAGATCTAGCTGGTCTGTCATAATACAATAGAGACAGTAGATCTAGCTGGTATGTCATAATATAATAGAAAAATAGAGACAGTAGATCTAGCTTGTCTGTCATAATACAATAGAGACAGTAGATCTAGCTGGTCTGCCATAATACAGTAGAGACAATAGATCTACCTGGTCTGTCAAAATATAATAGAGACAGGAGATCTAGCTGGTCTGTCATAATACAATAGAGACAGGAGATCTAGCTGGTCTGTCATATTACAATAGAGACATAGAGACAGTAGATCTACCTGGTCTGTCAAAATATAATAGAGACATAGAAAGTAGATCTAGCTGGTCTGTCATAATATAATCGAGACAGTAGATCTAGCTGGTCTGTCATAATATAATAGAGACAGTAGATCTAGCTGGTATGTCATAATATAATAGAGACATAGAGACAGTAGAAATAGCTTGTCTGTCATAATACAATAGAGACAGTAGATCTAGCTGGTCTGCCATAAAACAATAGAAACAGTAGATCTAGCTGGTATGTCATAATACAATAGAGACATAGAGACAGTAGATCTACCTGGTCTGTCAAAATATAATAGAGACATGGAGAGTAGATCTAGCTGGTCTGTCATAATATAATAGAGACAGTAGATCTAGCTGGTCTGTCATAATATAATAGAGACAGAAGGTCTAGCTGGTCTGTCATAATATAATAGAGACAGTAGATCTAGCTGGTCTGTCATAATATAATAGAGACAGTAGATCTAGCTGGTCTGTCATAATACAATAGAGACAGTAGATCTAGCTGGTCTGTCATAATACAATAGAGACAGTAGATCTAGCTGGTATGTCATAATATAATAGAAAAATAGAGACAGTAGATCTAGCTTGTCTGTCATAATACAATAGAGACAGTAGATCTAGCTGGTCTGCCATAATACAGTAGAGACAATAGATCTAGCTGGTCTGCCAAAATATAATAGAAACAGTAGATCTAGCTGGTATGTCATAATACAATAGAGACATAGAGACAGTAGATCTACCTGGTCTGTCAAAATATAATAGAGACATGGAGAGTAGATCTAGCTGGTCTGTCATAATATAATAGAGACAGTAGATCTAGCTGGTCTTTCATAATACAATAGAGACAGTAGATCTAGCTGGTCTGTCATAATATAATAGAGACAGAAGGTCTAGCTGGTCTGTCATAATATAATAGAGACAGTAGATCTAGCTGGTCTGTCATAATATAATAGAGACAGTAGATCTAGCTGGTCTGTCATAATACAATAGAGACAGTAGATTTAGCTGGTCTGTCATAATACAATCAGGACAGTAGATCTAGCTGGTCTGTCACAATACAATCAGGACAGTAGATCTAGCTGGTCTGTCATAACACTATCGAGAAAGTAGGTCTAGCTGGTCTGTCATAATATAATAGAGACAGTAGATCTAGCTGGTCTGTCATAATACAATAGAGACAGTAGATCTAGCTGGTCTGTCATAATAAAATAGAGACATTAGATTTAGCTGGTCTGTCATAATATAATAGAGACAGTAGATTTAGCTGGTCTGTCATAATACAATAGAGACAGTGGGTCTAGCTGGTCTGTCATAATACAATAGAGACAGTTGATCTACCTGGTCTGTCAAAATATAATCGAGACATAGAGAGTAGATTTACCTGGTCTGTCATAATTTAATCGAGACAGTAGATCTAGCTGGTATGTTGTAATATAAAAGAGACATAGAGACAGTAGATTTAGCTGGTCTGTCATAATATAATAGAGACAGTAGATCTATCTGGTCTGTCATAATATAATAGAGACATAGAGACATAGATACAGTAGATTTAGCTGGTCTGTCATAATATAATAGAGAAAGTAGATCTAGCTGGTCTGTCATAATATAATAGAGACATAGGGACATAGAGAAAGTAGATTTAGCTGGTCTGTCATAATATAATAGAGAAAGTAGATCTAGCTGGTCTGTCATAATACAATAGAGACAGTGGATCTAGCTGGTCTGTCATAATACAATAGAGAAATTAGATCTACCTGGTCTGTCAAAATATAATAGAGACAGTAGATCTAGCTGGTCTGTCATAATACAATAGAGACAGTAGATCTACCTGGTCTGTCAAAATATAATAGAGGCAATAGATCTAGCTGGTCTGTCATAATATAATAGAGACATAGAGACACAGATACAGTAGATTTAGCTGGTCTGTCATAATATAATAGAGACAGTAGATCAAGCTGGTCTGCCATAATATAATAGAGACAGTAGATCTAGCTGGTCTGTCATAATACAATAGAGACGGTAGATCTAGCTGGTCGGTCGTAATATAATCGAGACATAGAGACAGTAGATTTAGCTGGTCTGCCATAATATAATAGAGACAGTAGATCTAGCTGGTCTCTCATAATACAATAGAGACAGTAGATCTAGCTGGTCTGTCATAATACAATAGAGACAGTAGATCTAGCTGGTCTGTCATAATATAATAGAGACAGTAGATCTAGCTGGTCTGTCATAATACAATCTAGACAGTAGATCTAGCTGGTATGTCATAATATAATAGAGACAGTAGATCTAGCTGGTCTGCCATAATATAATAGAGACATTAGATCTAGCTGGTCTGTCATAATACAATAGAGACAGTAGATCTAGCTGGTCTGTCATAATATAATAGAGACATAGAGACATAGATACAGTAGATTTAGCTGGTCTGTCATAATATAATAGAGAAAGTAGATCTAGCTGGTCTGTCATAATATAATCAGGACAGTAGATCTAGCTGGTCTGTCATAATACAATAGAGACAGTAGATCTACCTGGTCTATCAAAATATAATAGAGACAGTAGATTTGGCTGGTCTGTCACAATACAATCGAGACAGTAGGTTTAGCTGGTCTGTCATAATATAATAGAGACAGTAGATCTAGCTGGTCTTTCATAATATAATAGAGACAGTAGATCTAGCTGGTATGTCATAATATAATAGAGACAGAAGATCAAGCTGGTATGACATAATATAATAGAGACATAGAGACAGTAGATTTAGCTGGTCTGTCATAATATAATAGAGACAGTAGATCTAGCTGGTCTGCCATAATATAATAGAGACAGTAGATCTAGCTGGTCTGTCATAATACAATAGAGACAGTAGATCTAGCTGGTATGTCATAATATAATAGAAAAATAGAGACAGTAGATCTAGCTTGTCTGTCATAATACAATAGAGACAGTAGATCTAGCTGGTCTGCCATAATACAGTAGAGACAATAGATCTACCTGGTCTGTCAAAATATAATAGAGACAGGAGATCTAGCTGGTCTGTCATAATACAATAGAGACAGGAGATCTAGCTGGTCTGTCATATTACAATAGAGACATAGAGACAGTAGATCTACCTGGTCTGTCAAAATATAATAGAGACATAGAAAGTAGATCTAGCTGGTCTGTCATAATATAATCGAGACAGTAGATCTAGCTGGTCTGTCATAATATAATAGAGACAGTAGATCTAGCTGGTATGTCATAATATAATAGAGACATAGAGACAGTAGAAATAGCTTGTCTGTCATAGTACAATAGAGACAGTAGATCTAGCTGGTCTGCCATAAAACAATAGAAACAGTAGATCTAGCTGGTATGTCATAATACAATAGAGACATAGAGACAGTAGATCTACCTGGTCTGTCAAAATATAATAGAGACATGGAGAGTAGATCTAGCTGGTCTGTCATAATATAATAGTGACAGTAGATCTAGCTGGTCTGTCATAATATAATAGAGACAGAAGGTCTAGCTGGTCTGTCATAATATAATAGAGACAGTAGATCTAGCTGGTCTGTCATAATATAATAGAGACAGTAGATCTAGCTGGTCTGTCATAATACAATAGAGACAGTAGATCTAGCTGGTCTGTCATAATACAATAGAGACAGTAGATCAAGCTGGTATGTCATAATATAATAGAAAAATAGAGACAGTAGATCTAGCTTGTCTGACATAATACAATAGAGACAGTAGATCTAGCTGGTCTGCCATAATACAGTAGAGACAATAGATCTAGCTGGTCTGCCAAAATATAATAGAAACAGTAGATCTAGCTGGTATGTCATAATACAATAGAGACATAGAGACAGTAGATCTACCTGGTCTGTCAAAATATAATAGAGACATGGAGAGTAGATCTAGCTGGTCTGTCATAATATAATAGAGACAGTAGATCTAGCTGGTCTTTCATAATACAATAGAGACAGTAGATCTAGCTGGTCTGTCATAATATAATAGAGACAGAAGGTCTAGCTGGTCTGTCATAATATAATAGAGACAGTAGATCTAGCTAGTCTGTCATAATATAATAGAGACAGTAGATCTAGCTGGTCTGTCATAATACAATAGAGACAGTAGATTTAGCTGGTCTGTCATAATACAATGAGGACAGTAGATCTAGCTGGTCTGTCACAATACAATCAGGACAGTAGATCTAGCTGGTCTGTCATAACACTATCGAGAAAGTAGGTCTAGCTGGTCTGTCATAATATAATAGAGACAGTAGATCTAGCTGGTCTGTCATAATACAATAGAGACAGTAGATCTAGCTGGTCTGTCATAATAAAATAGAGACATTAGATTTAGCTGGTCTGTCATAATATAATAGAGACAGTAGATTTAGCTGGTCTGTCATAATACAATAGAGACAGTGGGTCTAGCTGGTCTGTCATAATACAATAGAGACAGTTGATCTACCTGGTCTGTCAAAATATAATCGAGACATAGAGAGTAGATTTACCTGGTCTGTCATAATTTAATCGAGACAGTAGATCTAGCTGGTATGTTGTAATATAATAGAGACATAGAGACAGTAGATTTAGCTGGTCTGTCATAATATAATAGAGACAGTAGATCTATCTGGTCTGTCATAATATAATAGAGACATAGAGACATAGATACAGTAGATTTAGCTGGTCTGTCATAATATAATAGAGAAAGTAGATCTAGCTGGTCTGTCATAATATAATAGAGACATAGGGACATAGAGAAAGTAGATTTAGCTGGTCTGTCATAATATAATAGAGAAAGTAGATCTAGCTGGTCTGTCATAATACAATAGAGACAGTGGATCTAGCTGGTCTGTCATAATACAATAGAGAAATTAGATCTACCTGGTCTGTCAAAATATAATAGAGACAGTAGATCTAGCTGGTCTGTCATAATACAATAGAGACAGTAGATCTACCTGGTCTGTCAAAATATAATAGAGGCAATAGATCTAGCTGGTCTGTCATAATATAATAGAGACATAGAGACACAGATACAGTAGATTTAGCTGGTCTGTCATAATATAATAGAGACAGTAGATCAAGCTGGTCTGCCATAATATAATAGAGACAGTAGATCTAGCTGGTCTGTCATAATACAATAGAGACGGTAGATCTAGCTGGTCGGTCGTAATATAATCGAGACATAGAGACAGTAGATTTAGCTGGTCTGCCATAATATAATAGAGACAGTAGATCTAGCTGGTCTGTCATAATACAATAGAGACAGTAGATCTAGCTGGTCTGTCATAATACAATAGAGACAGTAGATCTAGCTGGTCTGTCATAATATAATAGAGACAGTAGATCTAGCTGGTCTGTCATAATACAATCTAGACAGTAGATCTAGCTGGTATGTCATAATATAATAGAGACAGTAGATCTAGCTGGTCTGCCATAATATAATAGAGACATTAGATCTAGCTGGTCTGTCATAATACAATAGAGACAGTAGATCTAGCTGGTCTGTCATTATATAATAGAGACATAGAGACATAGATACAGTAGATTTAGCTGGTCTGCCATAATACAATAGAGACAGTAGATCTACCTGGTCTATCAAAATATAATAGAGACAGTAGATTTGGCTGGTCTGTCATAATACAATCGAGACAGAAGGTCTAGCTGGTCTGTCATAATATAATAGAGACAGTAGATCTAGGTGGTCTGTCATAATATAATAGAGACAGTAGATCTAGCTGGTATGTCATAATATAATAGAGAAAGTAGATCTAGCTGGTATGTCGTAATATAATAGAGACATAGAGACAGTAGATTTAGCTGGTCTGTCATAATATAATAGAGACAGTAGATCTAGCTGGTATGTCATAATATAATAGAGACAGTAGATCTAGCTGGTCTGTCCTAATATAATAGAGACATAGAGACATATATACAGTAGATTTAGCTGGTCTGTCATAATATAATAGAGAAAGTAGATCTAGCTGGTCTGTCACAATACAATCGAGACAGTAGGTCTAGCTGGTCTGTCATAATATAATAGAGACAGTAGATCTAGCTGGTCTGTCATAATATAATAGAGACAGTAGATCTAGCTGGTATGTCATAATATAATAGAGACAGAAGATCAAGCTGGTATGACATAATATAATAGAGACATAGAGACAGTAGATTTAGCTGGTCTTTCATAATATAATAGAGACAGTAGATCTAGCTGGTCTGTCATAATATAATAGAGACAGTAGATGTAGCTGGTATGTTATAACATAATAGAGACAAAGAGACAGTAGATTTAGCTGGTCTGTCATAATATAATAGAGACAATAGATCTAGCTGGTCTGCCATAATATAATAGAGACAGTAGATCTAGCTGGTCTGTCATAATACAATAGAGACAGTAGATCTAGCTGGTATGTCATAATATAATAGAGAAATAGAGACAGTAGATCTAGCTTGTCTGTCATAATACAATAGAGACAGTAGATCTAGCTGGTCTGCCATAATACAGTAGAGACAGTAGATCTACCTGGTCTGTCAAAATATAATAGAGACATAGAGAGTAGATTTACCTGGTCTGTCATAATTGAATCGAGACAGTAGATCTAGGTGGTCTGTCATAATATAATAGAGACAGTAGATCTAGCTGGTATGTCATAATATAATAGAGACAAAGAGACAGTAGATTTAGATGGTCTGTCATAATGTAATAGAGACAGTAGATCTAGCTGGTCTGCCATAATATAATAGAGACAGTAGATCTAGCCGGTCTGTCATAAAACAATAGAGACAGTAGATCTAGCTGGTCTGTCATAATACAATAGAGACAGGAGATCTAGCTGGTCTGTCATAATACAATAGAGACATAGAGACAGTAGATCTACCTGGTCTGTCAAAATATAATAGAGACATAGAGAGTAGATCTAGCTGGTCTGTCATAATATAATCGAGACAGTAGATCTAGCTGGTCTGTCATAATATAATAGAGACAGTAGATCTAGCTGGTATGTCATAATATAATAGAGACATAGAGACAGTAGAAATAGCTTGTCTGTCATAATACAATAGAGACAGTAGATCTAGCTGGTCTGCCATAAAACAATAGAAACAGTAGATCTAGCTGGTATGTCATAATACAATAGAGACCGTAGATCTAGCTGGTCTGTCATAATATAATAGATACAGTAGATCTAGCTGGTATGTCATAATATAATAGAGACATAGAGACAGTAGATCTAGCTGGTCTGTCATAATATAATAGAGACCGTAGATATAGCTGGTCTGTCATAATACAATAGAGACAGTAGATCTAGCTGGTCTGTGATAATATAATCAGGACAGTAGATCTAGCTGATCTTTCATAATACAATAGAGACAGTTGATCTACCTGGTCTGTCAAAATATAATCGAGACATAGAGAGTAGATTTACCTGGTCTGTCATAATTTAATCGAGACAGAATATCTAGCTGGTCTGTCATAATACAATAGAGACAGTAGATCTAGCTGGTCTGCCATAATACAATCGAGACAGTAGATCTAGCTGGTCTGTCATAATACAATCAGGACAGTAGATCTAGCTGGTCTGTCATAATACAATCGAGACAGTAGATCTAGCTGGTATGTCATAATATAATAGAGACATTAGATCTAGCTGGTCTGTCATAATACAATAGAGACAGTAGATCTAGCTGGTCTGTCATAATATAATAGAGACATAGAGACATAGATACAGTAGATTTAGCTGGTCTGTCATAATATAATAGAGAAAGTAGATCTAGCTGGTCTGTCATAATATAATCAGGACAGTAGATCTAGCTTGTCTGTCATAATACAATAGAGACAGTAGATCTACCTGGTCTATCAAAATATAATAGAGACAGTAGATTTGGCTGGTCTGTCATAATACAATCGAGACAGAAGGTCTAGCTGGTCTGTCATAATATAATGGAGAGAGTAGATCTAGCTGGTCTGTCATAATATAATAGAGACTGTCACGGTCGTCCTCCTCTTCGTCTGAAGAGGAGAGGCGAGATGGATCAGAGGACCAATATGCGGCGTGGTAAGTGTCCATGGTAAATCTTTAATAACGAAAGACTGAACACTATACAAGAGAGTAACAAAAACAATAAACCAAATTCAACCGTGAAGCTACAAAAATGAGACCTGTGCTGAAACAAGCCATCAACATACAGAATCACCCACCACAACAGGACCAAGCGGTGTGGTAATGGGCAAAGGAGAAAGCAGCAGCAGGAGCAGCGCGAGGAGGTATGGACATGGGAGGACGAATTAGACGGTAAAGGACCTTGGGCTCAGCCAGGAGAATATCGCCGCCCCAAGGAAGAACGGGAGGCGGCGAAAGCGGAGAGGCGCTGGTACGAGGAGGCAGCGCGGCGTCGTGGATGGAAGCCCGGGAGTCAGCCCCAAAAATTTCTTGGGGGGGGGCTAACAGGGAGTATGGCTACGCCAGGTAGGAGACCTGAGCCAACTTCCTGTGGTTACCGGGGGGCTAGAGAGACCGGGCAGGCACCGTGTTATGCTGTGGAGCGCACGGTGTCCCCAGTGCGGGTGCACAGCCCGGTGCGGTACATTCCAGCTCCGCGTATCGGCCGGGCTAGAGTGGGCATCGAGCCAAGTGCCATGAAGCCGGCTCTACGCATCTGGTCTCCAGTGCGTCTCCTTGGGCCGGCTTACATGGCACCAGCCTTGCGCACGGTGTCCCCGGTTCGCCTGCATAGCCCAGTGCGGGCTATTCCACCTCGC
Organism: Oncorhynchus mykiss; assembly: GCF_013265735.2. NCBI lineage: Eukaryota > Metazoa > Chordata > Actinopteri > Salmoniformes > Salmonidae > Oncorhynchus > Oncorhynchus mykiss. Next base: position 51,987 of record NW_023493815.1, read on the forward strand.
CGCACTGGCAGGGCGACCGGGACCATTCAACCGGGTAAGGTTGGGCAGGCTCGGTGCTCAAGAGCTCCAGTGCGCCTGCACGGCCCGGTCTATCCGTCACCACCTCCACACCCCAGCCCTCCGGTGGCAGCTCCCCGTACCAGGCTGTCTCTCCGGCCCATCCGTCCAGAGCCTTCCTCCTCTCCAGCTCTGCCGGAGCCTCCCGCCTGTCTGGCGCCTCTGCCGGAGCCTCCCGCCTGTCCGGCGCCTCTGCCGGAGCCTCCCGCCTGTCCGGCGCCTCTGCCGGAGCCTCCCGCCTGTCCGGCGCCTCTGCCGGAGCCTCCCGCCTGTCCGGCGCCTCTGCCGGAGCCTCCCGCCTGTCCGGCGCCGCTGCCGGAGCCTCCCGCCTGTCCGGCGCCGCTGCCGGAGCCTCCCGCCTGTCCGGCGCCTCTGCCGGAGCCTCCCGCCTGTCCGGCGCCTCTGCCGGAGCCTCCCGCCTGTCCGGCGCCTCTGCCGGAGCCTCCCGCCTGTCCGGCGCCTCTGCCGGAGCTTCCCGTCTGCCCGGCGCCTCTGCCAGAGCTTTGCGTCTGCCCGGCGCCATCGAAGCTTCCCGTCTGCCCAGCGCCGCCAGCGCCGCCCGTCTGCCCAGCGCCGCCAGCGCCGCCCGTCTGCCCAGCGCCGCCAGCGCCGCCCGTCTGCCCAGCGCCGCCAGTGCCGCCCGTCTGCCCAGCGCCGCCAGTGCCGCCCGTCTGCCCAGCGCCGCCAGTGCCGCCCGTCTGCCAGGAGCCGCCAATGCCGCCCGTCAGCCAGGGGCCGCCAGTGCCGCCAGTCAGCCAGGGGCCGCCAGTGCCGCCAGTCAGCCAGGGGCCGCCAGTGCCGCCAGTCAACCAGGGGCCACCAGTGCCGCCAGTCAGCCCAGCGCCAGCGCCGCCAGTCAACCAGGGGCCGCCAGTGCCGCCAGTCAGCCAGGGGCCGCCAGTCAGCCAGGGGCCGCCAGTGCCGCCAGTCAGCCAGGGGCCGCCAGTGCCGCCAGTCAACCAGGTGCCGCCAGTCAGCCCAGCGCCAGCGCCGCCAGTCAACCAGGGGCCGCCAGTCAGCCAGGGGCCGCCAGTCAGCCAGGGGCCGCCAGTGCCGCCAGTCAGCCAGGGGCCGCTAGAGCCCCTCTGTCCCGAGCAGCTGTCCCTCTGTCCCGAGCAGCTGTCCCTCTGTCCCGAGCAGCTGTCCCTCTGTCCCGAGCAGCTGTCCCTCTGTCCCGAGCAGCTGTCCCTCTGTCCCGAGAAGCTGTCCCTCTGTCCCGAGCAGCTGTCCCTCTGTCCCAAGCAGCCCCTCTGTCCAGTGGGGTCATTGAGAGGGGTGGGCATGGTGAGTAAGCCACGGAGGCGGACAATAAGGCGGACTGAGACAATGGCGAAGTGGGGTCCGCGTCCCGCGCCAGAGCCGCCACCGCGGACAGACGCCCACCCAGACCCTCCCCTATAGGTCAAGGTTTTGCGGCCGGAGTCCGCACCTTTGGGGGGGGGTACTGTCACGTTCTGACCTCTATTTCCTTTGTTTTTGTATTTATTTAGTATGGTCAGGGCGTGAGTTGGGTGGGCAGTCTATGTTTGTTTTTCTATGTTTTGGTCTAGTTCTATGTTCGGCCTGATATGGTTCTCAATCAGAGGCAGGTGTTCGTCATTGTCTCTGATTGGGAACCATATTTAGGTAGCCTGGGTTTCACTGTGTGTTTGTGGGTGATTGTTCCTGTTTTTGTGTTTGCACCAGACAGGGCTGTTTTGAGTTCTCACGTTTCTTGTTTTTTTTCCGTTAGTTTGTTCATGTATAGTGTCGTCAATAAATACAATGAACAACCACCACGCTGCGCTTTGGTCCGCCTCAACTTCACAACAAGAGAATCGTTACAGAGACAGTAGATCTAGCTGGTATGTCATAATATAATAGAGAAAGTAGATCTAGCTGGTATGTCGTAATATAATAGGGACATAGAGACATAGATACAGTAGATTTAGCTGGTCTGTCATAATATAATAGGGAAAGTAGATCTAGCTGGTCTGTCATAATACAATCAGGACAGTAGATCTAGCTGGTCTGTCATAATACAATAGAGACAGTAGATTTAGCTGGTCTGTCACAATACAATCGAGACAGTAGGTCTAGCTGGTCTGTCATAATATAATAGAGACAGTAGATCTAGCTGGTCTGTCATAATATAATAGAGACAGTAGATCTAGCTGGTATGTCATAATATAATAGAGACAGAAGATCTAGCTGGTATGACATAATATAATAGAGACATAGAGACAGTAGATTTAGCTGGTCTGTCATAATGTAATAGAGACAGTAGATCTAGCTGGTCTGTCATAATATAATAGAGACAGTAGATGTAGCTGGTATGTCATAACATAATAGAGACAAAGAGACAGTAGATTTAGCTGGTCTGTCATAATATAATAGAGACAGTAGATCTAGCTGGTATGTCGTAATATAATAGAGACATAGAGACAGTAGATTTAGCTGGTCTGTCATAATATAATAGAGACAGTAGATCTATCTGGTCTGTCATAATATAATAGAGACATAGAGACATAGAGACAGTAGATTTAGCTGGTCTGTCGTAATATAATAGAGACATAGAGACAGTAGATTTAGCTGGTCTGTCATAATATAATAGAGAAAGTAGATCTAGCTGGTCTGTCATAATATAATAGAGACATAGAGACATAGAGACAGTAGATCTAGCTGGTCTGTCATAATATAATAGAGACAGTAGATCTAGCTGGTCTGTCATAATACACTCGAGACAGTAGATCTAGCTGGTCTGTCATAATATAATAGAGACAGTAGATCTAGCTGGTCTGTCATAATACACTCGAGACAGTAGATCTAGCTGGTCTGCCATAATATAATAGAGAAAGTATATCTACCTGGTCTGTCAAAATATAATAGAGACAGTAGATTTATCTGGTCTGCCATAATATAATAGAGACAGTAGATCTAGCTGGTCTGTCATAATACAATAGAGACAGTGGATCTAGCTGGTCTGTCATAATACAATAGAGACAGTAGATCTACCTGGTCTGTCAAAATATAATAGAGGCAGTAGATCTAGCTGGTCTGTCATAATATAATAGAGACATAGAGACACAGATACAGTAGATTTAGCTGGTCTGTCATAATATAATAGAGACAGTAGATCAAGCTGGTCTGCCATAATATAATAGAGACAGTAGATCTAGCTGGTCTGTCATAATACAATAGAGACAGTAGATCTAGCTGGTCTGTCGTAATATAATCGAGACATAGAGACAGTAGATTTAGCTGGTCTGCCATAATATAATAGAGACAGTAGATCTAGCTGGTCTGTCATAATACAATAGAGACAGTAGATCTAGCTGGTCTGTCATAATATAATAGAGACAGTAGATCTAGCTGGTCTGTCATAATACAATCGAGACAGTAGATCTAGCTGGTATGTCATAATATAATAGAGACAGTAGATCTAGCTGGTCTGCCATAATATAATAGAGACATTAGATCTAGCTGGTCTGTCATAATACAATAGAGACAGTAGATCTAGCTGGTCTGTCATAATATAATAGAGACATAGAGACATAGATACAGTAGATTTAGCTGGTCTGTCATAATATAATAGAGAAAGTAGATCTAGCTGGTCTGTCATAATATAATCAGGACAGTAGATCTAGCTGGTCTGTCATAATACAATAGAGACAGTAGATCTACCTGGTCTATCAAAATATAATAGAGACAGTAGATTTGGCTGGTCTGTCATAATACAATCGAGACAGAAGGTCTAGCTGGTCTGTCATAATATAATAGAGACAGTAGATCTATCTGGTCTGTCATAATATAATAGAGACAGTAGATCTAGCTGGTATGTCATAATATAATAGAGAAAGTAGATCTAGCTGGTATATCGTAATATAATAGAGACATAGAGACAGTAGATTTAGCTGGTCTGTCATAATATAGTAGAGACAGTAGATCTAGCTGGTCTGTCCTAATATAATAGAGACATAGAGACATATATACAGTATATTTAGCTGGTCTGTCATAATATAATAGAGAAAGTAGATCTAGCTGGTCTGTCATAATACAATCAGGACAGTAGATCTAGCTGGTCTGTCATAATACAATAGAGACAGTAGATTTAGCTGGTCTGTCACAATACAATCGAGACTTTAGGTCTAGCTGGTCTGTCATAATATAATAGAGACAGTAGATCTAGCTGGTCTGTCATAATATAATAGAGACAGTAGATTTAGCTGGTATGTCATAATATAATAGAGACAGAAGATCAAGCTGGTATGACATAATATAATAGAGACATAGAGACAGTAGATTTAGCTGGTCTTTCATAATATAATAGAGACAGTAGATCTAGCTGGTCTGTCATAATATAATAGAGACAGTAGATGTAGCTGGTATGTCATAACATAATAGAGACAAAGAGACAGTAGATTTAGCTGGTCTGTCATAATATAATAGAGACAGTAGATCTAGCTGGTCTGCCATAATATAATAGAGACAGTAGATCTAGCTGGTCTGTCATAATACAATAGAGACAGTAGATCTAGCTGGTATGTCATAATATAATAGAAAAATAGAGACAGTAGATCTAGCTTGTCTGTCATAATACAATAGAGACAGTAGATCTAGCTGGTCTGCCATAATACAGTAGAGACAATAGATCTACCTGGTCTGTCAAAATATAATAGAGACATAGAGAGTAGATTTACCTGGTCTGTCATAATTGAATCGAGACAGTAGATCTAGGTGGTCTGTCATAATATAATAGAGACAGTAAATCTAGCTGGTATGTCATAATATAATAGAGACAAAGAGACAGTAGATTTAGCTGGTCTGTCATAATGTAATAGAGACAGTAGATCTAGCTGGTCTGCCATAATATAATAGAGACAGTAGATCTAGCTGGTCTGTCATAAAACAATAGAGACAGTAGATCTAGCTGGTCTGTCATAATACAATAAAGACAGGAGATCTAGCTGGTCTGTCATAATACAATAGAGACATAGAGACAGTAGATCTACCTGGTCTGTCAAAATATAATAGAGACATAGAGAGTAGATCTAGCTGGTCTGTCATAATATAATCGAGACAGTAGATCTAGCTGGTCTGTCATAATATAATAGAGACAGTAGATCTAGCTGGTATGTCATAATATAATAGAGACATAGAGACAGTAGAAATAGCTTGTCTGTCATAATACAATAGAGACAGTAGATCTAGCTGGTCTGCCATAAAACAATAGAAACAGTAGATCTAGCTGGTATGTCATAATACAATAGAGACATAGAGACAGTAGATCTACCTGGTCTGTCAAAATATAATAGAGACATGGAGAGTAGATCTAGCTGGTCTGTCATAATATAATAGAGACAGTAGATCTAGCTGGTCTGTCATAATACAATAGAGACAGTAGATCTAGCTGGTCTGTCATAATATAATAGAGACAGAAGGTCTAGCTGGTCTGTCATAATATAATAGAGACAGTAGATCTAGCTGGTCTGTCATAATATAATAGAGACAGTAGATCTAGCTGGTCTGTCATAATACAATAGAGACAGTAGATTTAGCTGGTCTGTCATAATACAATCAGGACAGTAGATCTAGCTGGTCTGTCACAATACAATCAGGACAGTAGATCTAGCTGGTCTGTCATAACACTATCGAGACAGTAGGTCTAGCTGGTCTGTCATAATATAATAGAGACAGTAGATCTAGCTGGTCTGTCATAATACAATAGAGACAGTAGATCTAGCTGGTCTGTCATAATAAAATAGAGACAGTAGATTTAGCTGGTCTGTCATAATATAATAGAGACAGTAGATTTAGCTGGTCTGTCATAATACAATAGAGCCAGTGGGTCTAGCTGGTCTGTCATAATACAATAGAGACAGTTGATCTACCTGGTCTGTCAAAATATAATCGAGACATAGAGAGTAGATTTACCTGGTCTGTCATAATTTAATTGAGACAGTAGATCTAGCTGGTATGTCATAATATAATAGAGACATAGAGACATAGATACAGTAGATTTAGCTGGTCTGTCATAATATAATAGAGAAAGTAGATCTAGCTGGTCTGTCATAATATAATCAGGACAGTAGATCTAGCTGGTCTGTCATAATACAATAGAGACAGTAGATCTAGCTGGTCTGTCATAATATAATAGAGACATAGAGACATAGATACAGTAGATTTAGCTGGTCTGTCATAATATAATAGAGAAAGTAGATCTAGCTGGTCTGTCATAATATAATCAGGACAGTAGATCTAGCTGGTCTGTCATAATACAATAGAGACAGTAGATCTACCTGGTCTATCAAAATATAATAGAGACAGTAGATTTGGCTGGTCTGTCACAATACAATCGAGACAGTAGGTCTAGCTGGTCTGTCATAATATAATAGAGACAGTAGATCTAGCTGGTCTGTCATAATATAATAGAGACAGTAGATCTAGCTGGTATGTCATAATATAATAGAGACAGAAGATCAAGCTGGTATGACATAATATAATAGAGACATAGAGACAGTAGATTTAGCTGGTCTGTCATAATATAATAGAGACAGTAGATCTAGCTGGTCTGCCATAATATAATAGAGACAGTAGATCTAGCTGGTCTGTCATAATACAATAGAGACAGTAGATCTAGCTGGTATGTCATAATATAATAGAAAATAGAGACAGTAGATCTAGCTTGTCTTTCATAATACAATAGAGACAGTAGATCTAGCTGGTCTGCCATAATACAGTAGAGACAATAGATCTACCTGGTATGTCAAAATATAATAGAGACATAGAGAGTAGATTTACCTGGTCTGTCATAATTGAATCGAGACAGTAGATCTAGGTGGTCTGTCATAATATAATAGAGACAGTAGATCTAGCTGGTCTGTCATAATACAATAGAGACAGGAGATCTAGCTGGTCTGTCATAATACAATAGAGACATAGAGACAGTAGATCTACCTGGTCTGTCAAAATATAATAGAGACATAGAGAGTAGATCTAGCTGGTCTGTCATAATTGAATCGAGACAGTAGATCTAGGTGGTCTGTCATAATATAATAGAGACAGTAGATCTAGCTGGTCTGTCATAATACAATAGAGACAGGAGATCTAGCTGGTCTGTCATAATACAATAGAGACATAGAGACAGTAGATCTACCTGGTCTGTCATAATACAATAGAGACAGTAGATCTAGCTGGTATGTCATAATATAATAGAAAAATAGAGACAGTAGATCTAGCTTGTCTTTCATAATACAATAGAGACAGTAGATCTAGCTGGTCTGCCATAATACAGTAGAGACAATAGATCTACCTGGTATGTCAAAATATAATAGAGACATAGAGAGTAGATTTACCTGGTCTGTCATAATGTAATAGAGACAGTAGATCTAGCTGGTCTGCCATAATATAATAGAGACAGTAGATCTAGCTGGTCTGTCATAAAACAATAGAGACAGTAGATCTAGCTGGTCTGTCATAATACAATAAAGACAGGAGATCTAGCTGGTCTGTCATAATACAATAGAGACATAGAGACAGTAGATCTACCTGGTCTGTCAAAATATAATAGAGACATAGAGAGTAGATCTAGCTGGTCTGTCATAATATAATCGAGACAGTAGATCTAGCTGGTCTGTCATAATATAATAGAGACAGTAGATCTAGCTGGTATGTCATAATATAATAGAGACATAGAGACAGTAGAAATAGCTTGTCTGTCATAATACAATAGAGACAGTAGATCTAGCTGGTCTGCCATAAAACAATAGAAACAGTAGATCTAGCTGGTATGTCATAATACAATAGAGACATAGAGACAGTAGATCTATCTGGTCTGTCAAAATATAATAGAGACATGGAGAGTAGATCTAGCTGGTCTGTCATAATATAATAGAGACAGTAGATCTAGCTGGTCTGTCATAATACAATAGAGACAGTAGATCTAGCTGGTCTGTCATAATATAATAGAGACAGAAGGTCTAGCTGGTCTGTCATAATATAATAGAGACAGTAGATCTAGCTGGTCTGTCATAATATAATAGAGACAGTAGATCTAGCTGGTCTGTCATAATACAATAGAGACAGTAGATTTAGCTGGTCTGTCATAATACAATCAGGACAGTAGATCTAGCTGGTCTGTCACAATACAATCAGGACAGTAGATCTAGCTGGTCTGTCATAACACTATCGAGACAGTAGGTCTAGCTGGTCTGTCATAATATAATAGAGACAGTAGATCTAGCTGGTCTGTCATAATACAATAGAGACAGTAGATCTAGCTGGTCTGTCATAATAAAATAGAGACAGTAGATTTAGCTGGTCTGTCATACTATAATAGAGACAGTAGATTTAGCTGGTCTGTCATAATACAATAGAGCCAGTGGGTCTAGCTGGTCTGTCATAATACAATAGAGACAGTTGATCTACCTGGTCTGTCAAAATATAATCGAGACATAGAGAGTAGATTTACCTGGTCTGTCATAATTTAATTGAGACAGTAGATCTAGCTGGTATGTCATAATATAATAGAGACATAGAGACATAGATACAGTAGATTTAGCTGGTCTGTCATAATATAATAGAGAAAGTAGATCTAGCTGGTCTGTCATAATATAATCAGGACAGTAGATCTAGCTGGTCTGTCATAATACAATAGAGACAGTAGATCTAGCTGGTCTGTCATAATATAATAGAGACATAGAGACATAGATACAGTAGATTTAGCTGGTCTGTCATAATATAATAGAGAAAGTAGATCTAGCTGGTCTGTCATAATATAATCAGGACAGTAGATCTAGCTGGTCTGTCATAATACAATAGAGACAGTAGATCTACCTGGTCTATCAAAATATAATAGAGACAGTAGATTTGGCTGGTCTGTCACAATACAATCGAGACAGTAGGTCTAGCTGGTCTGTCATAATATAATAGAGACAGTAGATCTAGCTGGTCTGTCATAATATAATAGAGACAGTAGATCTAGCTGGTATGTCATAATATAATAGAGACAGAAGATCAAGCTGGTATGACATAATATAATAGAGACATAGAGACAGTAGATTTAGCTGGTCTGTCATAATATAATAGAGACAGTAGATCTAGCTGGTCTGCCATAATATAATAGAGACAGTAGATCTAGCTGGTCTGTCATAATACAATAGAGACAGTAGATCTAGCTGGTATGTCATAATATAATAGAAAATAGAGACAGTAGATCTAGCTTGTCTTTCATAATACAATAGAGACAGTAGATCTAGCTGGTCTGCCATAATACAGTAGAGACAATAGATCTACCTGGTATGTCAAAATATAATAGAGACATAGAGAGTAGATTTACCTGGTCTGTCATAATTGAATCGAGACAGTAGATCTAGGTGGTCTGTCATAATATAATAGAGACAGTAGATCTAGCTGGTCTGTCATAATACAATAGAGACAGGAGATCTAGCTGGTCTGTCATAATACAATAGAGACATAGAGACAGTAGATCTACCTGGTCTGTCAAAATATAATAGAGACATAGAGAGTAGATCTAGCTGGTCTGTCATAATTGAATCGAGACAGTAGATCTAGGTGGTCTGTCATAATATAATAGAGACAGTAGATCTAGCTGGTCTGTCATAATACAATAGAGACAGGAGATCTAGCTGGTCTGTCATAATACAATAGAGACATAGAGACAGTAGATCTACCTGGTCTGTCATAATACAATAGAGACAGTAGATCTAGCTGGTATGTCATAATATAATAGAAAAATAGAGACAGTAGATCTAGCTTGTCTTTCATAATACAATAGAGACAGTAGATCTAGCTGGTCTGCCATAATACAGTAGAGACAATAGATCTACCTGGTATGTCAAAATATAATAGAGACATAGAGAGTAGATTTACCTGGTCTGTCATAATGTAATAGAGACAGTAGATCTAGCTGGTCTGCCATAATATAATAGAGACAGTAGATCTAGCTGGTTTGTCATAAAACAATAGAGACAGTAGATCTAGCTGGTCTGTCATAATACAATAGAGACAGGAGATCTAGCTGGTCTGTCATAATACAATAGAGACATAGAGACAGTAGATCTACCTGGTCTGTCAAAATATAATAGAGACATAGAGAGTAGATCTAGCTGGTCTGTCATAATATAATCGAGACAGTAGATCTAGCTGGTCTGTCATAATATAATAGAGACAGTATATCTAGCTGGTATGTCATAATATAATAGAGACATAGAGACAGTAGAAATAGCTTGTCTGTCATAATACAATAGAGACAGTAGATCTAGCTGGTCTGCCATAAAACAATAGAAACAGTAGATCTAGCTGGTATGTCATAATACAATAGAGACATAGAGACAGTAGATCTACCTGGTCTGTCAAAATATAATAGAGACATGGAGAGTAGATCTAGCTGGTCTGTCATAATATAATAGAGACAGTAGATCTAGCTGGTCTGTCATAATACAATAGAGACAGTAGATCTAGCTGGTCTGTCATAATATAATAGAGACAGAAGGTCTAGCTGGTCTGTCATAATATAATAGAGACAGTAGATCTAGCTGGTCTGTCATAATATAATAGAGACAGTAGATCTAGCTGGTCTGTCATAATACAATAGAGACAGTAGATCTAGCTGGTCTGTCATAATACAATAGAGACAGTAGATCTAGCTGGTATGTCATAATATAATAGAAAAATAGAGACAGTAGATCTAGCTTGTCTGTCATAATACAATAGAGACAGTAGATCTAGCTGGTCTGCCATAATACAGTAGAGACAATAGATCTAGCTGGTCTGCCAAAATATAATAGAAACAGTAGATCTAGCTGGTATGTCATAATACAATAGAGACATAGAGACAGTAGATCTACCTGGTCTGTCAAAATATAATAGAGACATGGAGAGTAGATCTAGCTGGTCTGTCATAATATAATAGAGACAGTAGATCTAGCTGGTCTTTCATAATACAATAGAGACAGTAGATCTAGCTGGTCTGTCATAATATAATAGAGACAGAAGGTCTAGCTGGTCTGTCATAATATAATAGAGACAGTAGATCTAGCTGGTCTGTCATAATATAATAGAGACTGTAGATCTAGCTGGTCTGTCATAATACAATAGAGACAGTAGATTTAGCTGGTCTGTCATAATACAATCAGGACAGTAGATCTAGCTGGTCTGTCACAATACAATCAGGACAGTAGATCTAGCTGGTCTGTCATAACACTATCGAGAAAGTAGGTCTAGCTGGTCTGTCATAATATAATAGAGACAGTAGATCTAGCTGGTCTGTCATAATACAATAGAGACAGTAGATCTAGCTGGTCTGTCATAATAAAATAGAGACATTAGATTTAGCTGGTCTGTCATAATATAATAGAGACAGTAGATTTAGCTGGTCTGTCATAATACAATAGAGACAGTGGGTCTAGCTGGTCTGTCATAATACAATAGAGACAGTTGATCTACCTGGTCTGTCAAAATATAATCGAGACATAGAGAGTAGATTTACCTGGTCTGTCATAATTTAATCGAGACAGTAGATCTAGCTGGTATGTCGTAATATAATAGAGACATAGAGACAGTAGATTTAGCTGGTCTGTCATAATATAATAGAGACAGTAGATCTATCTGGTCTTTCATAATATAATAGAGACATAGAGACATAGATACAGTAGATTTAGCTGGTCTGTCATAATATAATAGAGAAAGTAGATCTAGCTGGTCTGTCATAATATAATAGAGACATAGAGACATAGAGAAAGTAGATTTAGCTGGTCTGTCATAATATAATAGAGAAAGTAGATCTAGCTGGTCTGTCATAATACAATAGAGACAGTGGATCTAGCTGGTCTGTCATAATACAATAGAGAAATTAGATCTACCTGGTCTGTCAAAATATAATAGAGACAGTAGATCTAGCTGGTCTGTCAAAATATAATAGAGACAGTAGATCTACCTGGTCTGTCAAAATATAATAGAGGCAATAGATCTAGCTGGTCTGTCATAATATAATAGAGACATAGAGACACAGATACAGTAGATTTAGCTGGTCTGTCATAATATAATAGAGACAGTAGATCAAGCTGGTCTGCCATAATATAATAGAGACAGTAGATCTAGCTGGTCTGTCATAATACAATAGAGACAGTAGATCTAGCTGGTCGGTCGTAATATAATAGAGACATAGAGACAGTAGATTTAGCTGGTCTGCCATAATATAATAGAGACAGTAGATCTAGCTGGTCTGTCATAATACAATAGAGACAGTAGATCTAGCTGGTCTGTCATAATACAATAGAGACAGTAGATCTAGCGAGTCTGTCATAATATAATAGAGACAGTAGATCTAGCTGGTCTGTCATTGTCACGCCCTGACCATAGTTTACTTTGTATTTTCTATGTTTTGATTGGTCAGGGTGTGATCTGGGTGGGCATTCTATGTTGGATGTCTTGTTTGTCTATTTCTATGTCTGGCCTGATATGGTTCTCAATCAGAGGCAGGTGTTAGTCATTGTCTCTGATTGGGAACCATATTTAGGTAGCCTGGGTTTCACTGTGTGTTTGTGGGTGATTGTTCCTGTCTATGTGTTTTCACCAGATAGGCTGTTTAGGTTTTCGTTACGTTTATTGTTTTTGTAGTGTTTGTGTTTAGTGTGGTTTTTCATTAAACATGAATCGCAATCTACACGCTGCATTTTGGTCCGACTCTCCTTCTCACGAAGAAAACCGTTACAGAATCACCCACCACCAACGGACCAAGCAGCGTGTCAACAGGCAGGAGCAGCGCGAGGAGACGCGCAATAAGGACTTCTGGACATGGGAGGAAATCCTCAACGGGAGAGGACCCTGGGCTAAACCAGGGGAGTGTAGCCGCCCAAAGGTGCAGCAGGAGAAGAAGCAGCAGGAGCAGCTGCAGTGGGAGAGGCTGCACCACCTGGAGAAATGGACATGGGAGGAAGAACTGGACGGTAAAGGACCCTGGGCTCAGCCTGGAGAATATCGCCGCCCCAAGGAGGAACTGGAGGCGGCGAAAGCTGAGAGGCGCAGATATGAGGAGGCAGCACGACGTAGCGGATGGAAGCCTGAGAGGCAGCCCCAAAAATTTCTTGGGGGGGGGCTAACAGGGAGTATGGCTACGCCAGGTAGGAGACCTGGGCAGACTCCCTGTGCTTACCGGGGGGCTAGAGAGACCGGACAGGCACCGTGTTATGCAGTGGTGCGCACGGTGTCTCCAGTGCGGGTGCATAGCCCGGTGCGGTATATTCCAGCTCCGCGTGTCTGCCGGGCTAGATTGAGCGTCGAGCCTAATGCCATGAAGCCGGCTCTACGCAGCTGGTCCCCAGTGCGTCTCCTTGGGCCGGTTTACATGGCACCAGCCTTGCGCTCGGTTTCTCCGGTTCGCCTGCATAGTCCAGTGCGGGCGCGGGCTATTCCACCTCGCCGCACTGGCAGGGCGACCGTGAGCATTCAACCAGGTAAGGTTGGGCAGGCTCGGTGCTCAAGAGCTCCAGTGCGCCTGCACGGTCCGGTTTTTTCCAGTACCACCTCCACACCCCAGCCCTCCGGTAGCAGCTCCCCGCACTAGGCTTCCTGTGCGTGTCCTCGGCCCAGTACCACCAGTGCCAGCACCACGCATCAGGCCTATAGTGCGCCTCGCCTGTCCAGCGCTGTCGGAGCCTCCCTTCTCTTCAGCGCTGTCGGAGTCTCCCGCCTGTTTAGCGCTGTTAGAGCCTGCCTTCTCTACAGCGCTGCCGGAGTCTCCCGCCTGTTCAGAACTGCCAGTTAGCATAGAGCTGCCAGTTAGCATAGAGCTGCCAGTTAGCATAGAGCTGCCAGTTAGCATAGAGCTGCCAGTTAGCATAGAGCTGCCAGTTAGCATAGAGCTGCCAGTTAGCAAGGAGCTGCCAGTCTGCAAGGAGCTGCCAGTCTGCATGGAGCTGCCAGTCTGCAAGGAGCTGCCAGAGCTGCCAGTCTGCAGGATGCCGCCAAAGCTGCCAGTCTGCAAGGAGCCGCCAGAGCTGCCAGTCTGCAAGGAGCCGCCAGAGCTGCCAGTTAGCATGGAGCAGCCAGGGCCGCCAGTCAGCATGGAGCAGCCAGGGCCGCCAGTCAGCATGGAGCAGCCAGGGCCGCCAGTCAGCATGGAGCAGCCAGGGCCGCCAGTCAGCATGGAGCAGCCAGTCAGCATGGAGCAGCCAGTCAGCATGGAGCAGCCAGAGCAGCCAGTCAGCATGGAGCGGCCAGAGCTGCCAGTCAGCATGGAGCAGCCAGTCAGCATGGAGCAGCCAGAGCTGCCAGTCAGCATGGAGCAGCCAGTCAGCATGGAGCAGCCAGAGCTACCAGTCATCATGGAGCAGCCAGAGCAGTCTGCCAGCATGGAGCAGCCAGAGCTGTCAGTCAGCATGGAGCAGCCAGAGCAGCCAGTCTGTGTCGACCAGTCTCTTCCAGATCTGCCAGTCGTCCAGACTCTTCCAGATCTGCCAGTCGTCCAGACTCTTCCAGATCTGCCAGTCGTCCAGACTCTTCCAGATCTGCCAGTCGACCAGACTCTTCCAGATCTGCCAGTCGACCAGACTCTTCCAGATCTGCCCGTCGTCCAGACTCTTCCAGATCTGCCAGTCGTCCAGACTCTTCCAGATCTGCCAGTCGTCCAGACTCTTCCAGATCTGCCAGTCGTCCAGACTCTTCCAGATCTGCCAGTCGTCCAGACTCTTCCAGATCTGCCAGTCGACCAGACTCTTCCAGATCTGCCAGTCGGCCAGATTCTCCCAGATCTGCCAGTCGTCCAGATTCTCCCAGATCTGCCAGTCGTCCAGATTCTCCCAGATTTGCCAGTCGTCCAGATTCTCCCAGATCCGCCAGTCAGCCAGGATCTTCCGGATCCGCCAGTCAGCCAGGATCTTCCAGAACCGCCAGCCAGCCAGGATCTGCCGGATCTAACCACCTGCCTGAGCTTCTTCTCAGTGCTGAGCTTCTTCTCAGTGCTGAGCTTCCTCTCAGGGCTGAGCTACCCATCTGTCCCGAGTTACCTCTGTCCCGAGCTGTCCCTCTGTCCCATGTTATCATTGTGGTGGGTAACCTATTTAGGGACGTTTAGGAGGGGGATTAAAACTGTCATGGAGTGGGGTCCACGTCCAGCGCCAGAGCCGCCACCGCGGACAGATGCCCACCCAGACCCTCCCCTATAGGTTCAGGTTTTGCGGCCGGAGTCCGCACCTTGGGGGGGGGGGTACTGTCACGCCCTGACCATAGTTTACTTTGTATTTTCTATGTTTTGATTGGTCAGGGTGTGATCTGGGTGGGCATTCTATGTTGGATGTCTTGTTTGTCTATTTCTATGTCTGGCCTGATATGGTTCTCAATCAGAGGCAGGTGTTAGTCATTGTCTCTGATTGGGAACCATATTTAGGTAGCCTGGGTTTCACTGTGTGTTTGTGGGTGATTGTTCCTGTCTATGTGTTTTCACCAGATAGGCTGTTTAGGTTTTCGTTACGTTTATTGTTTTTGTAGTGTTTGTGTTTAGTGTGGTTTTTCATTAAACATGAATCGCAATCTACACGCTGCATTTTGGTCCGACTCTCCTTCTCACGAAGAAAACCGTTACAGTCATAATACAATCTAGACAGTAGATCTAGCTGGTATGTCATAATATAATAGAGACAGTAGATCTAGCTGGTCTGCCATAATATAATAGAGACATTAGATCTAGCTGGTCTGTCATAATACAATAGAGACAGTAGATCTAGCTGGTCTGTCATAATATAATAGAGACATAGAGACATAGATACAGTAGATTTAGCTGGTCTGTCATAATATAATAGAGAAAGTAGATTTAGCTGGTCTGTCATAATATAATCAGGACAGTAGATCTAGCTGGTCTGTCATAATACAATAGAGACAGTAGATCTACCTGGTCTATCAAAATATAATAGAGACAGTAGATTTGGCTGGTCTGTCATAATACAATCGAGACAGAAGGTCTAGCTGGTCTGTCATAATATAATAGAGACAGTAGATCTAGGTGGTCTGTCATAATATAATAGAGACAGTAGATCTAGCTGGTATGTCATAATATAATAGAGAAAGTAGATCTAGCTGGTATGTCGTAATATAATAGAGACATAGAGACAGTAGATTTAGCTGGTCTGTCATAATATAGTAGAGACAGTAGATCTAGCTGGTCTGTCCTAATATAATAGAGACATAGAGACATATATACAGTAGATTTAGCTGGTCTGTCATAATATAATAGAGAAAGTAGATCTAGCTGGTCTGTCATAATACAATCAGGACAGTAGATCTAGCTGGTCTGTCATAATACAATAGAGACAGTAGATTTAGCTGGTCTGTCACAATACAATCGAGACAGTAGGTCTAGCTGGTCTGTCATAATATAATAGAGACAGTAGATCTAGCTGGTCTGTCATAATATAATAGAGACAGTAGATCTAGCTGGTATGTCATAATATAATAGAGACAGAAGATCAAGCTGGTATGACATAATATAATAGAGACATAGAGACAGTAGATTTAGCTGGTCTTTCATAATATAATAGAGACAGTAGATCTAGCTGGTCTTTTATAATATAATAGAGACAGTAGATGTAGCTGGTATGTTATAACATAATAGAGACAAAGAGACAGTAGATTTAGCTGGTCTGTCATAATATAATAGAGACAATAGATCTAGCTGGTCTGCCATAATATAATAGAGACAGTAGATCTAGCTGGTCTGTCATAATACAATAGAGACAGTAGATCTAGCTGGTATGTCATAATATAATAGAGAAATAGAGACAGTAGATCTAGCTTGTCTGTCATAATACAATAGAGACAGTAGATCTAGCTGGTCTGCCAAAATTTAATAGAAACAGTAGATCTAGCTGGTATGTCATAATACAATAGAGACATAGAGACAGTAGATCTACCTGGTCTGTCAAAATATAATAGAGACATGGAGAGTAGATCTAGCTGGTCTGTCATAATATAATAGAGACAGTAGATCTAGCTGGTCTTTCATAATACAATAGAGACAGTAGATCTAGCTGGTCTGTCATAATATAATAGAGACTGTAGATCTAGCTGGTCTGTCATAATACAATAGAGACAGTAGATTTAGCTGGTGTGTCATAATACAATCAGGACAGTAGATCTAGCTGGTCTGTCACAATACAATCAGGACAGTAGATCTAGCTGGTCTGTCATAACACTATCGAGAAAGTAGGTCTAGCTGGTCTGTCATAATATAATAGAGACAGTAGATCTAGCTGGTCTGTCATAATACAATAGAGACAGTAGATCTAGCTGGTCTGTCATAATATAATAGAGACATTAGATTTAGCTGGTCTGTCATAATATAATAGAGACAGTAGATTTAGCTGGTCTGTCATAATACAATAGAGACAGTGGGTCTAGCTGGTCTGTCATAATACAATAGAGACAGTTGATCTACCTGGTCTGTCAAAATATAATCGAGACATAGAGAGTAGATTTACCTGGTCTGTCATAATTTAATCGAGACAGTAGATCTAGCTGGTATGTCGTAATATAATAGAGACATAGAGACAGTAGATTTAGCTGGTCTGTCATAATATAATAGAGACAGTAGATCTATCTGGTCTGTCATAATATAATAGAGACATAGAGACATAGATACAGTAGATTTAGCTGGTCTGTCATAATATAATAGAGAAAGTAGATCTAGCTGGTCTGTCATAATATAATAGAGACATAGAGACATAGAGAAAGTAGATTTAGCTGGTCTGTCATAATATAATAGAGAAAGTAGATCTAGCTGGTCTGTCATAATACAATAGAGACAGTGGATCTAGCTGGTCTGTCATAATACAATAGAGAAATTAGATCTACATGGTCTGTCAAAATATAATAGAGACAGTAGATCTAGCTGGTCTGTCATAATACAATAGAGACAGTAGATCTACCTGGTCTGTCAAAATATAATAGAGGCAATAGATCTAGCTGGTCTGTCATAATATAATAGAGACATAGAGACACAGATACAGTAGATTTAGCTGGTCTGTCATAATATAATAGAGACAGTAGATCAAGCTGGTCTGCCATAATATAATAGAGACAGTAGATCTAGCTGGTCTGTCATAATACAATAGAGACAGTAGATCTAGCTGGTCGGTCGTAATATAATCGAGACATAGAGACAGTAGATTTAGCTGGTCTGCCATAATATAATAGAGACAGTAGATCTAGCTGGTCTGTCATAATACAATAGAGACAGTAGATCTAGCTGGTCTGTCATAATACAATAGAGACAGTAGATCTAGCTGGTCTGTCATAATATAATAGAGACAGTAGATCTAGCTGGTCTGTCATAATACAATCTAGACAGTAGATCTAGCTGGTATGTCATAATATAATAGAGACAGTAGATCTAGCTGGTCTGCCATAATATAATAGAGACATTAGATCTAGCTGGTCTGTCATAATACAATAGAGACAGTAGATCTAGCTGGTCTGTCATAATATAATAGAGACATAGAGACATAGATACAGTAGATTTAGCTGGTCTGTCATAATATAATAGAGAAAGTAGATCTAGCTGGTCTGTCATAATATAATCAGGACAGTAGATCTAGCTGGTCTGTCATAATACAATAGAGACAGTAGATCTACCTGGTCTATCAAAATATAATAGAGACAGTAGATTTGGCTGGTCTGTCATAATACAATCGAGACAGAAGGTCTAGCTGGTCTGTCATAATATAATAGAGACAGTAGATCTAGGTGGTCTGTCATAATATAATAGAGACAGTAGATCTAGCTGGTATGTCATAATATAATAGAGAAAGTAGATCTAGCTGGTATGTCGTAATATAATAGAGACATAGAGACAGTAGATTTAGCTGGTCTGTCATAATATAGTAGAGACAGTAGATCTAGCTGGTCTGTCCTAATATAATAGAGACATAGAGACATATATACAGTAGATTTAGCTGGTCTGTCATAATATAATAGAGAAAGTAGATCTTGCTGGTCTGTCATAATACAATCAGGACAGTAGATCCAGCTGGTCTGTCATAATACAATAGAGACAGTAGATTTAGCTGGTCTGTCACAATACAATCGAGACAGTAGGTCTAGCTGGTCTGTCATAATATAATAGAGACAGTAGATCTAGCTGGTCTGTCATAATATAATAGAGACAGTAGATCTAGCTGGTATGTCATAATATAATAGAGACAGAAGATCAAGCTGGTATGACATAATATAATAGAGACATAGAGACAGTAGATTTAGCTGGTCTTTCATAATATAATAGAGACAGTAGATCTAGCTGGTCTTTTATAATATAATAGAGACAGTAGATGTAGCTGGTATGTTATAACATAATAGAGACAAAGAGACAGTAGATTTAGCTGGTCTGTCATAATATAATAGAGACAATAGATCTAGCTGGTCTGCCATAATATAATAGAGACAGTAGATCTAGCTGGTCTGTCATAATACAATAGAGACAGTAGATCTAGCTGGTATGTCATAATATAATAGAGAAATAGAGACAGTAGATCTAGCTGGTCTGCCATAATACAGTAGAGACAGTAGATCTACCTGGTCTGTCAAAATATAATAGAGACATAGAGAGTAGATTTACCTGGTCTGTCATAATTGAATCGAGACAGTAGATCTAGGTGGTCTGTCATAATATAATAGAGACAGTAGATCTAGCTGGTATGTCATAATATAATAGAGACAAAGAGACAGTAGATTTAGATGGTCTGTCATAATGTAATAGAGACAGTAGATCTAGCTGGTCTGCCATAATATAATAGAGACAGTAGATCTAGCCGGTCTGTCATAAAACAATAGAGACAGTAGATCTAGCTGGTCTGTCATAATACAATAGAGACAGGAGATCTAGCTGGTCTGTCATAATACAATAGAGACATAGAGACAGTAGATCTACCTGGTCTGTCAAAATATAATAGAGACATAGAGAGTAGATCTAGCTGGTCTGTCATAATATAATCGAGACAGTAGATCTAGCTGGTCTGTCATAATATAATAGAGACAGTAGATCTAGCTGGTATGTCATAATATAATAGAGACATAGAGACAGTAGAAATAGCTTGTCTGTCATAATACAATAGAGACAGTAGATCTAGCTGGTCTGCCATAAAACAATAGAAACAGTAGATCTAGCTGGTATGTCATAATACAATAGAGACATAGAGACAGTAGATCTACCTGGTCTGTCAAAATATAATAGAGACATAGAGAGTAGATCTAGCTGGTCTGTCATAATATAATAGAGACAGTAGATCTAGCTGGTCTGTCATAATACAATAGAGACAGTAGATCTAGCTGGTCTGTCATAATATAATAGAGACAGAAGGTCTAGCTGGTCTGTCATAATATAATAGAGACAGTAGATCTAGCTGGTCTGTCATAATATAATAGAGACAGTAGATCTAGCTGGTCTGTCATAATACAATAGAGACAGTAGATTTAGCTGGTCTGTCATAATACAATCAGGACAGTAGATCTAGCTGGTCTGTCACAATACAATCAGGACAGTAGATCTAGCTGGTCTGTCATAACACTATCGAGACAGTAGGTCTAGCTGGTCTGTCATAATATAATAGAGACAGTAGATCTAGCTGGTCTGTCATAATACAATAGAGACAGTAGATCTAGCTGGTGTGTCATAATAAAATAGAGACAGTAGATTTAGCTGGTCTGTCATAATATAATAGAGACAGTAGATTTAGCAGGTCTGTCATAATACAATACAGACAGTGGGTCTAGCTGGTCTGTCCTAATACAATAGAGACAGTTGATCTACCTGGTCTGTCAAAATATAATCGAGACATAGAGAGTAGATTTACCTGGTCTGTCATAATTTAATCGAGACAGAAAATCTACCTGGTCTGTCATAATACAATAGAGACAGTAGATCTAGCTGGTCTGCCATAATACAATCGAGACAGTAGATCTAGCTGGTCTGTCATAATATAATCAGGACAGTAGATCTAGCTGGTCTGTCATAATACAATAGAGACAGTTGATCTACCTGGTCTGTCAAAATATAATCGAGACATAGAGAGTAGATTTACCTGGTCTGTCATAATTTAATCGAGACAGAAAATCTAGCTGGTCTGTCGTAATACAATAGAGACAGTAGATCTAGCTGGTCTGCCATAATACAATAGAGACAGTAGATCTAGCTGGTCTGTCATAATATAATAGAGACAGTAGATCTAGCTGGTCTGCCATAATATAATAGAGACAGTAGATCTAGCTGGTCTGTCATAATACAATAGAGACAGTAGATCTAGCTGGTCTGCCATAATATAATAGAGACAGTAGGTCTAGCTGGTCTGTCATAATATAATAGAGACAGTAGATCTAGCTGGTCTGTCATAATATAGTAGAGACAGTAGATCTAGCTGGTATGTCATAATATAATAGATACAGTAGATCTAGCTGGTATGTCATAATATAATTGAGACATAGAGACAGTAGATCTAGCTGGTCTGTCATAATATAATAGAGACAGTAGATCTAGCTGGTCTATCATAATACAATAGAGACAGTAGATCTAGCTGGTCTGAAATAATATAATCAGGACAGTAGATCTAGCTGGTCTGTCATAATATAATAGAGACAGTAGATTTAGCTGGTCTGTCATAATATAATAGAGACAGTAGATTTAGCTGGTCTGTCATAATACAATAGAGACAGTGGGACTAGCTGGTCTGTCATAATACAATAGAGACAGTTGATCTACCTGGTCTGTCAAAATATAATCGAGACATAGAGAGTAGATTTACCTGGTCTGTCATAATTTAATCGAGACAGAAAATCTAGCTGGTCTGTCACAATACAATAGAGACAGTAGATCTAGCTGGTCTGCCGTAATACAATCGAGACAGTAGATCTAGCTGGTCTGTCATAATATGATAGAGACAGTAGATCTAGCTGGTCTGCCATAATATAATAGAGACAGTAGATCTAGCTGGTCTGTCATAATACAATAGAGACAGTAGATCTAGCTGGTCTGCCATAATATAATCGAGACAGTAGGTCTAGCTGGTCTGTCATAATATAATAGATACAGTAGATCTAGCTGGTATGTCATAATATAATAGAGACATAGAGACAGTAGATCTAGCTGGTCTGTCATAATATAATAGAGACCGTAGATCTAGCTGGTCTGTCATAATACAATAGAGACAGTAGATCTAGCTGGTCTGTGATAATATAATCAGGACAGTAGATCTAGCTGATCTTTCATAATACAATAGAGACAGTTGATCTACCTGGTCTGTCAAAATATAATCGAGACATAGAGAGTAGATTTACCTGGTCTGTCATAATTTAATCGAGACAGAATATCTAGCTGGTCTGTCATAATACAATAGAGACAGTAGATCTAGCTGGTCTGCCATAATACAATCGAGACAGTAGATCTAGCTGGTCTGTCATAATACAATCAGGACAGTAGATCTAGCTGGTCTGTCATAATACAATCGAGACAGTAGATCTAGCTGGTATGTCATAATATAATAGAGACAGTAGATCTAGCTGGTCTGCCATAATATAATAGAGACATTAGATCTAGCTGGTCTGTCATAATACAATAGAGACAGTAGATCTAGCTGGTCTGTCATAATATAATAGAGACATAGAGACATAGATACAGTAGATTTAGCTGGTCTGTCATAATATAATAGAGAAAGTAGATCTAGCTGGTATGTCATAATATAATAGAGAAAGTAGATCTAGCTGGTATGTCGTAATATAATAGAGACATAGAGACAGTAGATTTAGCTGGTCTGTCATAATATAGTAGAGACAGTAGATCTAGCTGGACTGTCCTAATATAATAGAGACATAGAGACATATATACAGTAGATTTAGCTGGTCTGTCATAATATAATAGAGACAGTAGATCTAGCTGGTCTGCCATAATATAATAGAGACAGTAGATCTAGCTGGTCTGTCATAATACAATAGAGACAGTAGATCTAGCTGGTCTGCCATAATATAATCGAGACAGTAGGTCTAGCTGGTCTGTCATAATATAATAGATACAGTAGATCTAGCTGGTATGTCATAATATAATAGAGACATAGAGACAGTAGATCTAGCTGGTCTGTCATAATATAATAGAGACCGTAGATCTAGCTGGTCTGTCATAATACAATAGAGACAGTAGATCTAGCTGGTCTGTGATAATATAATCAGGACAGTAGATCTAGCTGATCTTTCATAATACAATAGAGACAGTTGATCTACCTGGTCTGTCAAAATATAATCGAGACATAGAGAGTAGATTTACCTGGTCTGTCATAATTTAATCGAGACAGAATATCTAGCTGGTCTGTCATAATACAATAGAGACAGTAGATCTAGCTGGTCTGCCATAATACAATCGAGACAGTAGATCTAGCTGGTCTGTCATAATACAATCAGGACAGTAGATCTAGCTGGTCTGTCATAATACAATCGAGACAGTAGATCTAGCTGGTATGTCATAATATAATAGAGACAGTAGATCTAGCTGGTCTGCCATAATATAATAGAGACATTAGATCTAGCTGGTCTGTCATAATACAATAGAGACAGTAGATCTAGCTGGTCTGTCATAATATAATAGAGACATAGAGACATAGATACAGTAGATTTAGCTGGTCTGTCATAATATAATAGAGAAAGTAGATCTAGCTGGTATGTCATAATATAATAGAGAAAGTAGATCTAGCTGGTATGTCGTAATATAATAGAGACATAGAGACAGTAGATTTAGCTGGTCTGTCATAATATAGTAGAGACAGTAGATCTAGCTGGACTGTCCTAATATAATAGAGACATAGAGACATATATACAGTAGATTTAGCTGGTCTGTCATAATATAATAGAGAAAGTAGATCTAGCTGGTCTGTCATAATACAATCAGGACAGTAGATCTAGCTGGTCTGTCATAATACAATAGAGACAGTAGATTTAGCTGGTCTGTCACAATACAATCGAGACAGTAGGTCTAGCTGGTCTGTCATAATATAATAGAGACAGTAGATCTAGCTGGTATGTCATAATATAATAGAGACAGAAGATCAAGCTGGTATGACATAA
The DNA here is from genome assembly GCF_013265735.2 of Oncorhynchus mykiss. Taxonomy (NCBI): domain Eukaryota; kingdom Metazoa; phylum Chordata; class Actinopteri; order Salmoniformes; family Salmonidae; genus Oncorhynchus; species Oncorhynchus mykiss. The sequence continues at coordinate 76,131 of NW_023493815.1, forward strand.
TATAATAGAGACATAGAGACAGTAGATTTAGCTGGTCTTTCATAATATAATAGAGACAGTAGATCTAGCTGGTCTGTCAAAATATAATAGAGACAGTAGATGTAGCTGGTATGTCATAACATAATAGAGACAAAGAGACAGTAGATTTAGCTGGTCTGCCATAATATAATAGAGACAGAAGGTCTAGCTGGTCTGTCATAATATAATAGAGACAGTAGATCTAGCTGGTCTGTCATAATATAATAGAGACAGTAGATCTAGCTGGTCTGTCATAATACAATAGAGACAGTAGATTTAGCTGGTCTGTCATAATACAATCAGGACAGTAGATCTAGCTGGTCTGTCACAATACAATCAGGACAGTAGATCTAGCTTGTCTGTCATAATACAATAGAGACAGTAGATCTAGCTGGTCTGCCATAATACAGTAGAGACAATAGATCTACCTGGTCTGTCAAAATATAATAGAGACATAGAGAGTAGATTTACCTGGTCTGTCATAATTGAATCGAGACAGTAGATCTAGGTGGTCTGTCATAATATAATAGAGACAGTAGATCTAGCTGGTATGTCATAATATAATAGAGACAAAGAGACAGTAGATTTAGCTGGTCTGTCATAATATAATAGAGACATAGAGACAGTAGATTTAGCTGGTCTGTCATAATATAATAGAGACAGTAGATCTATCTGGTCTGTCATAATATAATAGAGACATAGAGACATAGATACAGTAGATTTAGCTGGTCTGTCATAATATAATAGAGAAAGTAGATCTAGCTGGTCTGTCATAATATAATAGAGACATAGAGACATAGAGAAAGTAGATTTAGCTGGTCTGTCATAATATAATAGAGAAAGTAGATCTAGCTGGTCTGTCATAATACAATAGAGACAGTGGATCTAGCTGGTCTGTCATAATACAATAGAGAAATTAGATCTACCTGGTCTGTCAAAATATAATAGAGACAGTAGATCTAGCTGGTCTGTCATAATACAATAGAGACAGTAGATCTACCTGGTCTGTCAAAATATAATAGAGGCAATAGATCTAGCTGGTCTGTCATAATATAATAGAGACATAGAGACACAGATACAGTAGATTTAGCTGGTCTGTCATAATATAATAGAGACAGTAGATCAAGCTGGTCTGCCATAATATAATAGAGACAGTAGATCTAGCTGGTCTGTCATAATACAATAGAGACAGTAGATCTAGCTGGTCGGTCGTAATATAATCGAGACATAGAGACAGTAGATTTAGCTGGTCTGCCATAATATAATAGAGACAGTAGATCTAGCTGGTCTGTCATAATACAATAGAGACAGTAGATCTAGCTGGTCTGTCATAATACAATAGAGACAGTAGATCTAGCTGGTCTGTCATAATATAATAGAGACAGTAGATCTAGCTGGTCTGTCATAATACAATCTAGACAGTAGATCTAGCTGGTATGTCATAATATAATAGAGACAGTAGATCTAGCTGGTCTGCCATAATATAATAGAGACATTAGATCTAGCTGGTCTGTCATAATACAATAGAGACAGTAGATCTAGCTGGTCTGTCATAATATAATAGAGACATAGAGACATAGATACAGTAGATTTAGCTGGTCTGTCATAATATAATAGAGACAGTAGATCTAGCTGGTCTGTCATAATATAATCAGGACAGTAGATCTAGCTGGTCTGTCATAATACAATAGAGACAGTAGATCTACCTGGTCTATCAAAATATAATAGAGACAGTAGATTTGGCTGGTCTGTCATAATACAATCGAGACAGAAGGTCTAGCTGGTCTGTCATAATATAATAGAGACAGTAGATCTAGGTGGTCTGTCATAATATAATAGAGACAGTAGATCTAGCTGGTATGTCATAATATAATAGAGAAAGTAGATCTAGCTGGTATGTCGTAATATAATAGAGACATAGAGACAGTAGATTTAGCTGGTCTGTCATAATATAGTAGAGACAGTAGATCTAGCTGGTCTGTCCTAATATAATAGAGACATAGAGACATGTATACAGTAGATTTAGCTGGTCTGTCATAATATAATAGAGAAAGTAGATCTAGCTGGTCTGTCATAATACAATCAGGACAGTAGATCTAGCTGGTCTGTCATAATACAATAGAGACAGTAGATTTAGCTGGTCTGTCACAATACAATCGAGACAGTAGGTCTAGCTGGTCTGTCATAATATAATAGAGACAGTAGATCTAGCTGGTCTGTCATAATATAATAGAGACAGTAGATCTAGCTGGTATGTCATAATATAATAGAGACAGAAGATCAAGCTGGTATGACATAATATAATAGAGACATAGAGACAGTAGATTTAGCTGGTCTTTCATAATATAATAGAGACAGTAGATCTAGCTGGTATTTTATAATATAATAGAGACAGTAGATGTAGCTGGTATGTTATAACATAATAGAGACAAAGAGACAGTAGATTTAGCTGGTCTGTCATAATATAATAGAGACAATAGATCTAGCTGGTCTGCCATAATATAATAGAGACAGTAGATCTAGCTGGTCTGTCATAATACAATAGAGACAGTAGATCTAGCTGGTATGTCATAATATAATAGAGAAATAGAGACAGTAGATCTACCTTGTCTGTCATAATACAATAGAGACAGTAGATCTAGCTGGTCTGCCATAATACAGTAGAGACAGTAGATCTACCTGGTCTGTCAAAATATAATAGAGACATAGAGAGTAGATTTACCTGGTCTGTCATAATTGAATCGAGACAGTAGATCTAGGTGGTCTGTCATAATATAATAGAGACAGTAGATCTAGCTGGTATGTCATAATATAATAGAGAAAGTAGATCTAGCTGGTATGTCGTAATATAATAGAGACATAGAGACAGTAGATTTAGCTGGTCTGTCATAATATAGTAGAGACAGTAGATCTAGCTGGTCTGTCCTAATATAATAGAGACATAGAGACATATATACAGTAGATTTAGCTGGTCTGTCATAATATAATAGAGAAAGTAGATCTAGCTGGTCTGTCATAATACAATCAGGACAGTAGATCTAGCTGGTCTGTCATAATACAATAGAGACAGTAGATTTAGCTGGTCTGTCACAATACAATCGAGACAGTAGGTCTAGCTGGTCTGTCATAATATAATAGAGACAGTAGATCTAGCTGGTCTGTCATAATATAATAGAGACAGTAGATCTAGCTGGTATGTCATAATATAATAGAGACAGAAGATCAAGCTGGTATGACATAATATAATAGAGACATAGAGACAGTAGATTTAGCTGGTCTTTCATAATATAATAGAGACAGTAGATCTAGCTGGTCTTTTATAATATAATAGAGACAGTAGATGTAGCTGGTATGTTATAACATAATAGAGACAAAGAGACAGTAGATTTAGCTGGTCTGTCATAATATAATAGAGACAATAGATCTAGCTGGTCTGCCATAATATAATAGAGACAGTAGATCTAGCTGGTCTGTCATAATACAATAGAGACAGTAGATCTAGCTGGTATGTCATAATATAATAGAGAAATAGAGACAGTAGATCTACCTTGTCTGTCATAATACAATAGAGACAGTAGATCTAGCTGGTCTGCCATAATACAGTAGAGACAGTAGATCTACCTGGTCTGTCAAAATATAATAGAGACATAGAGAGTAGATTTACCTGGTCTGTCATAATTGAATCGAGACAGTAGATCTAGGTGGTCTGTCATAATATAATAGAGACAGTAGATCTAGCTGGTATGTCATAATATAATAGAGACAAAGAGACAGTAGATTTAGATGGTCTGTCATAATGTAATAGAGACAGTAGATCTAGCTGGTCTGCCATAATATAATAGAGACAGTAGATCTAGCCGGTCTGTCATAAAACAATAGAGACAGTAGATCTAGCTGGTCTGTCATAATACAATAGAGACAGGAGATCTAGCTGGTCTGTCATAATACAATAGAGACATAGAGACAGTAGATCTACCTGGTCTGTCAAAATATAATAGAGACATAGAGAGTAGATCTAGCTGGTCTGTCATAATATAATTGAGACAGTAGATCTAAATGGTCTGTCATAATATAATAGAGACAGTAGATCTAGCTGGTATGTCATAATATAATAGAGACATAGAGACAGTAGAAATAGCTTGTCTGTCATAATACAATAGAAACAGTAGATCTAGCTGGTCTGCCATAAAACAATAGAAACAGTAGATCTAGCTGGTATGTCATAATACAATAGAGACATAGAGACAGTAGATCTACCTGGTCTGTCAAAATATAATAGAGACATAGAGAGTAGATCTAGCTGGTCTGTCATAATATAATAGAGACAGTAGATCTAGCTGGTCTGTCATAATACAATAGAGACAGTAGATCTAGCTGGTCTGTCATAATATAATAGAGACAGAAGGTCTAGCTGGTCTGTCATAATATAATAGAGACAGTAGATCTAGCTGGTCTGTCATAATATAATAGAGACAGTAGATCTAGCTGGTCTGTCATAATACAATAGAGACAGTAGATTTAGCTGGTCTGTCATAATACAATCAGGACAGTAGATCTAGCTGGTCTGTCACAATACAATCAGGACAGTAGATCTAGCTGGTCTGTCATAACACTATCGAGACAGTAGGTCTAGCTGGTCTGTCATAATATAATAGAGACAGTAGATCTAGCTGGTCTGTCATAATACAATAGAGACAGTAGATCTAGCTGGTCTGTCATAATAAAATAGAGACAGTAGATTTAGCAGGTCTGTCATAATACAATAGAGACAGTAGATCTAGCTGGTCTGTCATAATACAATCGAGACAGTAGATCTAGCTGGTATGTCATAATATAATAGAGACAGTAGATCTAGCTGGTCTGCCATAATATAATAGAGACATTAGATCTAGCTGGTCTGTCATAATACAATAGAGACAGTAGATCTAGCTGGTCTGTCATAATATAATAGAGACATAGAGACATAGATACAGTAGATTTAGCTGGTCTGTCATAATATAATAGAGAAAGTAGATCTAGCTGGTATGTCATAATATAATAGAGAAAGTAGATCTAGCTGGTATGTCGTAATATAATAGAGACATAGAGACAGTAGATTTAGCTGGTCTGTCATAATATAGTAGAGACAGTAGATCTAGCTGGACTGTCCTAATATAATAGAGACATAGAGACATATATACAGTAGAATTAGCTGGTCTGTCATAATATAATAGAGAAAGTAGATCTAGCTGGTCTGTCATAATACAATCAGGACAGTAGATCTAGCTGGTCTGTCATAATACAATAGAGACAGTAGATTTAGCTGGTCTGTCACAATACAATCGAGACAGTAGGTCTAGCTGGTCTGTCATAATATAATAGAGACAGTAGATCTAGCTGGTATGTCATAATATAATAGAGACAGAAGATCAAGCTGGTATGACATAATATAATAGAGACATAGAGACAGTAGATTTAGCTGGTCTTTCATAATATAATAGAGACAGTAGATCTAGCTGGTCTGTCAAAATATAATAGAGACAGTAGATGTAGCTGGTATGTCATAACATAATAGAGACAAAGAGACAGTAGATTTAGCTGGTCTGCCATAATATAATAGAGACAGTAGATCTAGCTGGTCTGTCATAATACAATAGAGACAGTAGATCTAGCTGGTATGTCATAATATAATAGAAAAATAGAGACAGTAGATCTAGCTTGTCTGTCATAATACAATAGAGACAGTAGATCTAGCTGGTCTGCCATAATACAGTAGAGACAATAGATCTACCTGGTCTGTCAAAAAATAATAGAGACATAGAGAGTAGATTTACCTGGTCTGTCATAATTGAATCGAGACAGTAGATCTAGGTGGTCTGTCATAATATAATAGAGACAGTAGATCTAGCTGGTATGTCATAATATAATAGAGACAAAGAGACAGTAGAAATAGCTTGTCTGTCATAATACAATAGAGACAGTAGATCTAGCTGGTCTGCCATAAAACAATAGAAACAGTAGATCTAGCTGGTATGTCATAATACAATAGAGACATAGAGACAGTAGATCTACCTGGTCTGTCAAAATATAATAGAGACATGGAGAGTAGATCTAGCTGGTCTGTCATAATATAATAGAGACAGTAGATCTAGCTGGTCTGTCATAATACAATAGAGACAGTAGATCTAGCTGGTCTGTCATAATACAATAGAGACAGGAGATCTAGCTGGTCTGTCATAATACAATAGAGACAGTAGATCTAGCTGGTCTGTCATAATACAATAGAGACAGTAGATCTACCTGGTCTGTCAAAATATAATAGAGACATAGAGAGTAGATCTAGCTGGTCTGTCATAATATAATCGAGACAGTAGATCTAGCTGGTCTGTCATAATATAATAGAGACAGTAGATCTAGCTGGTATGTCATAATATAATAGAGACATAGAGACAGTAGAAATAGCTTGTCTGTCATAATACAATAGAGACAGTAGATCTAGCTGGTCTGCCATAAAACAATAGAAACAGTAGATCTAGCTGGTATGTCATAATACAATAGATACATAGAGACAGTAGATCTACCTGGTCTGTCAAAATATAATAGAGACATGGAGAGTAGATCTAGCTGGTCTGTCATAATATAAAATAGACAGTAGATCTAGCTGGTCTGTCATAATACAATAGAGACAGTAGATCTAGCTGGTCTGTCATAATATAATAGAGACAGAAGGTCTAGCTGGTCTGTCACAATATAATAGAGACAGTAGATCTAGCTGGTCTGTCATAATATAATAGAGACAGTAGATCTAGCTGGTCTGTCATAATACAATAGAGACAGTAGATTTAGCTGGTCTGTCATAATACAATCAGGACAGTAGATCTAGCTGGTCTGTCACAATACAATCAGGACAGTAGATCTAGCTGGTCTGTCATAACACTATCGAGACAGTAGGTCTAGCTGGTCTGTCATAATATAATAGAGACAGTAGATCTAGCTGGTCTGTCATAATACAATAGAGACAGTAGATCTAGCTGGTCTATCATAATAAAATAGAGACAGTAGATTTAGCTGGTCTGTCATAATATAATAGAGACAGTAGATTTAGCTGGTCTGTCATAATACAATAGAGACAGTTGATCTACCTGGTCTGAATAAATATAATCGAGACATAGAGAGTAGATTTACCTGGTCTGTCATAATTTAATCGAGACAGTAGATCTAGCTGGTATGTCGTGATATAATAGAGACATAAAGACAGTAGATTTAGCTGGTCTGTCATAATATAATAGAGACAGTAGATCTATCTGGTCTGTCATAATATAATAGAGACATAGAGACATAGATACAGTAGATTTAGCTGGTCTTTCATAATATAATAGAGACAGTAGATCTAGCTGGTCTGTCAAAATATAATAGAGACAGTAGATGTAGCTGGTATGTCATAACATAATAGAGACAAAGAGACAGTAGATTTAGCTGGTCTGCCATAATATAATAGAGACAGTAGATCTAGCTGGTCTGTCATAATACAATTGAGACAGTAGATCTAGCTGGTATGTCATAATATAATAGAAAAATAGAGACAGTAGATCTAGCTTGTCTGTCATAATACAATAGAGACAGTAGATCTAGCTGGTCTGCCATAATACAGTAGAGACAATAGATCTACCTGGTCTGTCAAAATATAATAGAGACATAGAGAGTAGATTTACCTGGTCTGTCATAATTGAATCGAGACAGTAGATCTAGGTGGTCTGTCATAATATAATAGAGACAGTAGATCTAGCTGGTATGTCATAATATAATAGAGACAAAGAGACAGTAGAAATAGCTTGTCTGTCATAATACAATAGAGACAGTAGATCTAGCTGGTCTGCCATAAAACAATAGAAACAGTAGATCTAGCTGGTATGTCATAATACAATAGAGACATAGAGACAGTAGATCTACCTGGTCTGTCAAAATATAATAGAGACATGGAGAGTAGATCTAGCTGGTCTGTCATAATATAATAGAGACAGTAGATCTAGCTGGTCTGTCATAATACAATAGAGACAGTAGATCTAGCTGGTCTGTCATAATACAATAGAGACAGGAGATCTAGCTGGTCTGTCATAATACAATAGAGACAGTAGATCTAGCTGGTCTGTCATAATACAATAGAGACAGTAGATCTACCTGGTCTGTCAAAATATAATAGAGACATAGAGAGTAGATCTAGCTGGTCTGTCATAATATAATCGAGACAGTAGATTTAGCTGGTCTGTCATAATATAATAGAGACAGTAGATCTAGCTGGTATGTCATAATATAATAGAGACATAGAGACAGTAGAAATAGCTTGTCTGTCATAATACAATAGAGACAGTAGATCTAGCTGGTCTGCCATAAAACAATAGAAACAGTAGATCTAGCTGGTATGTCATAATACAATAGATACATAGAGACAGTAGATCTACCTGGTCTGTCAAAATATAATAGAGACATGGAGAGTAGATCTAGCTGGTCTGTCATAATATAAAATAGACAGTAGATCTAGCTGGTCTGTCATAATACAATAGAGACAGTAGATCTAGCTGGTCTGTCATAATATAATAGAGACAGAAGGTCTAGCTGGTCTGTCACAATATAATAGAGACAGTAGATCTAGCTGGTCTGTCATAATATAATAGAGACAGTAGATCTAGCTGGTCTGTCATAATACAATAGAGACAGTAGATTTAGCTGGTCTGTCATAATACAATCAGGACAGTAGATCTAGCTGGTCTGTCACAATACAATCAGGACAGTAGATCTAGCTGGTCTGTCATAACACTATCGAGACAGTAGGTCTAGCTGGTCTGTCATAATATAATAGAGACAGTAGATCTAGCTGGTCTGTCATAATACAATAGAGACAGTAGATCTAGCTGGTCTATCATAATAAAATAGAGACAGTAGATTTAGCTGGTCTGTCATAATATAATAGAGACAGTAGATTTAGCTGGTCTGTCATAATACAATAGAGACAGTGGGTCTAGCTGGTCTGTCATAATACAATAGAGACAGTTGATCTACCTGGTCTGAATAAAAATAATCGAGACATAGAGAGTAGATTTACCTGGTCTGTCATAATTTAATCGAGACAGTAGATCTAGCTGGTATGTCGTAATATAATAGAGACATAGAGACAGTAGATTTAGCTGGTCTGTCATAATATAATAGAGACAGTAGATCTATCTGGTCTGTCATAATATAATAGAGACATAGAGACATAGATACAGTAGATTTAGCTGGTCTGTCATAATATAATAGAGAAAGTAGATCTAGCTGGTCTGTCATAATATAATAGAGACATAGAGACATAGAGACAGTAGATTTAGCTGGTCTGTCATAATATAATAGAGAAAGTAGATCTAGCTGGTCTGTCATAATACAATAGAGACAGTGGATCTAGCTGGTCTGTCATAATACAATAGAGAAATTAGATCTACCTGGTCTGTCAAAATATAATAGAGACAGTAGATCTAGCTGGTCTGTCATAATACAATAGAGACAGTAGATCTACCTGGTCTGTCAAAATATAATAGAGGCAATAGATCTAGCTGGTCTGTCATAATATAATAGAGACATAGAGACACAGATACAGTAGATTTAGCTGGTCTGTCATAATATAATAGAGACAGTAGATCAAGCTGGTCTGCCATAATATAATAGAGACAGTAGATCTAGCTGGTCTGTCATAATACAATAGAGACAGTAGATCTAGCTGGTCTGTCGTAATATAATCGAGACATAGAGACAGTAGATTTAGCTGGTCTGCCATAATATAATAGAGACAGTAGATCTAGCTGGTCTGTCATAATACAATAGAGACAGTAGATCTAGCTGGTCTGTCATAATACAATAGAGACAGTAGATCTAGCTGGTCTGTCATAATATAATAGAGACAGTAGATCTAGCTGGTCTGTCATAATACAATCTAGACAGTAGATCTAGCTGGTATGTCATAATATAATAGAGACAGTAGATCTAGCTGGTCTGCCATAATATAATAGAGACATTAGATCTAGCTGGTCTGTCATAATACAATAGAGACAGTAGATCTAGCTGGTCTGTCATAATATAATAGAGACATAGAGACATAGATACAGTAGATTTAGCTGGTCTGTCATAATATAATAGAGAAAGTAGATCTACCTGGTCTGTCATAATATAATCAGGACAGTAGATCTAGCTGGTCTGTCATAATACAATAGAGACAGTAGATCTACCTGGTCTATCAAAATATAATAGAGACAGTAGATTTGGCTGGTCTGTCACAATACAATCGAGACAGTAGGTCTAGCTGGTCTGTCATAATATAATAGAGACAGTAGATCTAGCTGGTCTGTCATAATATAATAGAGAAAGTAGATCTAGCTGGTATGTCATAATATAATAGAGACAGAAGATCAAGCTGGTATGACATAATATAATAGAGACATAGAGACAGTAGATTTAGCTGGTCTGTCATAATATAATAGAGACAGTAGATCTAGCTGGTCTGCCATAATATAATAGAGACAGTAGATCTAGCTGGTCTGTCATAATACAATAGAGACAGTAGATCTAGCTGGTATGTCATAATATAATAGAAAAATAGAGACAGTAGATCTAGCGTGTCTGTCATAATACAATAGAGACAGTAGATCTAGCTGGTCTGCCATAATACAGTAGAGACAATAGATCTACCTGGTCTGTCAAAATATAATAGAGACATAGAGAGTAGATTTACCTGGTCTGTCATAATTGAATCGAGACAGTAGATCTAGGTGGTCTGTCATAATATAATAGAGACAGTAGATCTAGCTGGTATGTCATAATATAATAGAGACAAAGAGACAGTAGATTTAGCTGGTCTGTCATAATGTAATAGAGACAGTAGATCTAGCTGGTCTGCCATAATATAATAGAGACAGTAGATCTAGCTGGTCTGTCATAAAACAATAGAGACAGTAGATCTAGCTGGTCTGTCATAATACAATAGAGACAGGAGATCTAGCTGGTCTGTCATAATACAATAGAGACATAGAGACAGTAGATCTACCTGGTCTGTCAAAATATAATAGAGACATAGAGAGTAGATCTAGCTGGTCTGTCATAATATAATCGAGACAGTAGATCTAGCTGGTCTGTCATAATATAATAGAGACAGTAGATCTAGGTGGTATGTCATAATATAATAGAGACATAGAGACAGTAGAAATAGCTTGTCTGTCATACTACAATAGAGACAGTAGATCTAGCTGGTCTGCCATAAAACAATAGAAACAGTAGATCTAGCTGGTATGTCATAATACAATAGAGACATAGAGACAGTAGATCTACCTGGTCTGTCAAAATATAATAGAGACATGGAGAGTAGATCTAGCTGGTCTGTCATAATATAATAGAGACAGTAGATCTAGCTGGTCTGTCATAATACAATAGAGACAGTAGATCTAGCTGGTCTGTCATAATATAATAGTGACAGAAGGTCTAGCTGGTCTGTCATAATATAATAGAGACAGTAGATCTAGCTGGTCTGTCATAATATAATAGAGACAGTAGATCTAGCTGGTCTGTCATAATACAATAGAGACAGTAGATCTAGCTGGTCTGTCATAATACAATAGAGACAGTAGATCTAGCTGGTATGTCATAATATAATAGAAAAATAGAGACAGTAGATCTAGCTTGTCTGTCATAATACAATAGAGACAGTAGATCTAGCTGGTCTGCCATAATACAGTAGAGACAATAGATCTACCTGGTCTGTCAAAATATAATAGAGACATAGAGAGTAGATTTACCTGGTCTGTCATAATTGAATCGAGACGGTAGATCTAGGTGGTCTGTCATAATATAATAGAGACAGTAGATCTAGCTGGTATGTCATAATATAATAGAGACAAAGAGACAGTAGATTTAGCTGGTCTGTCATAATGTAATAGAGACAGTAGATCTAGCTGGTCTGCCATAATATAATAGAGACAGTAGATCTAGCTGGTCTGTCATAAAACAATAGAGACAGTAGATCTAGCTGGTCTGTCATAATACAATAGAGACAGGAGATCTAGCTGGTCTGTCATAATACAATAGAGACATAGAGACAGTAGATCTACCTGGTCTGTCAAAATATAATAGAGACATAGAGAGTAGATCTAGCTGGTCTGTCATAATATAATCGAGACAGTAGATCTAGCTGGTCTGTCATAATATAATAGAGACAGTAGATCTAGCTGGTATGTCATAATATAATAGAGACATAGAGACAGTAGAAATAGCTTGTCTGTCATAATACAATAGAGACAGTAGATCTAGCTGGTCTGCCATAAAACAATAGAAACAGTAGATCTAGCTGGTATGTCATAATACAATAGAGACATAGAGACAGTAGATCTACCTGGTCTGTCAAAATATAATAGAGACATGGAGAGTAGATCTAGCTGGTCTGTCATAATATAATAGAGACAGTAGATCTAGCTGGTCTGTCATAATACAATAGAGACAGTAGATCTAGCTGGTCTGTCATAATATAATAGAGACAGAAGGTCTAGCTGGTCTGTCATAATATAATAGAGACAGTAGATCTAGCTGGTCTGTCATAATATAATAGAGACAGTAGATCTAGCTGGTCTGTCATAATACAATAGAGACAGTAGATTTAGCTGGTCTGTCATAATACAATCAGGACAGTAGATCTAGCTGGTCTGTCACAATACAATCAGGACAGTAGATCTAGCTGGTCTGTCATAACACTATCGAGACAGTAGGTCTAGCTGGTCTGTCATAATATAATAGAGACAGTAGATCTAGCTGGTCTGTCATAATACAATAGAGACATTAGATTTAGCTGGTCTGTCATAATATAATAGAGACAGTAGATTTAGCTGGTCTGTCATAATACAATAGAGACAGTGGGTCTAGCTGGTCTGTCATAATACAATAGAGACAGTTGATCTACCTGGTCTGACAGACCAGCTAGATCTACTGTCTCGATTAAATTATGACATACCAGCTAGATCTACTGTCTCTATGTCTCTATTATATTATGACATACCGATAGATCTTCTGTCTCTATTATATTATGACATACCAGCTAGATCTACTGTCTCTATTATATTATGACAGACCAGCTAGACCTACTGTCTCGATTGTATTGTGACAGACCAGTTAAATCTACAGTCTCTATTATATTTTGACAGACCAGGTTGATCTACTGTCTCTATTGTATTATGACAGACCAGCTAGATCTACTGTCCTGATTGTATTGTGACAGACCAGCTAGATCTACTTTCTCTATTATATTATGACAGACCAGCTAAATCTACTGTATCTATGTCTCTATGTCTCTATTATATTATGACAGACCAGCTAAATCTACTGTCTCTATGTCTCTATGTCTCTATTAAATTATGAAAGACCAGTTAAATCTACTCTCTATGTCTCTATTATATTTTGACATACCAGCTAGATCTACTGTCTCAATGTCTCTATTATATTATGATAGACCAGCTATCTCTACTGTCTCTACTGTATTATGACAGACCAGCTAGATCTACTGTCTCTATTATATTATGGCAGAACAGCTAGATCTACTGTCTCTATTATATTATGACAGACCAGCTAAATCTACTGTCTCTATGTCTCTATTATATTATGACATACCAGCTAGATCTTCTGTCTTTATTATAATATGACATACCAGCTAGATCTACTGTCTCTATTATATTATGACAGACCAGCTAGATCTACTGTCTCTATTATATTATGACAGACCAGCTAGACCTACTGTCTCGATTGTATTGTGACAGACCAGCTAAATCTACTGTCTCTATTATATTTTGACAGACCAGGTAGATCTACTGTCTCTATTGTATTATGACAGACCAGCTAGATCTACTGTCCTGATTGTATTATGACAGACTAGCTAGATCGACTTTCTCTATTATTTTATGACAGACCAGCTAAATCTACTGTATCTATGTCTCTATGTCTCTATTATATTATGACAGACCAGCTAGATCTACTGTCTCTATTATATTATGACAGAGCAGCTAGATCTACTGTCTCTATTGTATTATGACAGACAAGCTAGATCTACTGTCTCTATTGTATTATGACAGACCAGCTAGATCTACTGTCTCTATTGTATTATGACAGACCAGCTAGATCTACTGTCTCTATTATATTATGGCAGACCAGCTAGATCTACTGTCTCTATTGTATTATGACAGACCAGCTAAATCTACTGTCTCTTTGTCTCTATTATATTATGACATACCAGCTAGATCTACTGTCTCTATTATATTATGACAGACCAGCTAGATCTACTGTCTCGATTAAATTATGACATACCAGCTAGATCTACTGTCTCTATGTCTCTATTATATTATGACATACCGATAGATCTTCTGTCTCTATTATATTATGACATACCAGCTAGATCTACTGTCTCTATTGTATTATGGCAGACCAGCTAGATCTACTGTCTCTATTGTATTATGACAGACCAGCTAGATCTACTGTCTCTATGTCTCTATTATATTATGACATACCAGCTACATCTACTGTCTATATTGTATTATGACAGACCAGCTAGATCTACTGTCTCTATTGTATTATGACAGACCAGCTAGATCTACTGTCTCTATTGTATTATGACAGACCAGCTACATCTACTGTCTCTACTGTATTATGACAGACCAGCTAGATCTACTGTCTCTATTATATTATGGCAGAACAGGTAGATCTACTGTCTCTATTGTATTATGACAGACCAGCTAGATCTACTGTCCTGATTGTATTATGACAGACCAGCTAGATCTACTGTCTCTATTGTATTATGACAGACCAGCTAGATCTACTGTCTCTATTATATTATGACAGAGCAGCTAGATCTACTGTCTCTATGTCTCTTTTATATTATGACAGACCAGCTAGATCTACTGTATCTATGTCTCTTTTATATTATGACATACCAGCTAGATCTACTGTATCTATTATATTATGACAGACCAGCTAAATCTACTGTCTCTATTATATTTAGACAGACCAGGTAGATCTACTGTCTCTATTGAATTATGACAGACCAGTTAGATCTACTGTCCTGATTGTATTATGACAGACCAGCTAGATCTACTTTCTCTGTTATATTATGACAGACCAGCTAAATCGACTGTATCTATGTCTCTATGACTCTATTATATTATGACAGACCAGCTAGATCTACTGTCTCTATGTCTCTATTATATTACGACAGACCAGCTAGATCTACTGTCTCTATTGTATTATGACAGACCAGCTAGATCTACTGTCTCTATTATATTATGGCAGACCAGCTAGATCTACTGTCTCGATTGTATTATGACAGACCAGCTAGATCTACTGTCTCTATTATATTATGACAGACCAGCTAAATCTACTGTCCTGATTGTATTATGACAGACCAGCTAGATCTACAGTCTCTATTGTATTATGACAGACCAGCTAGATCTACTGTCTCTATTATATTATGACAGACCAGCTAGCCCTACTGTCTCGATTGTGTTATGACAGACCAGCTAGATCTACTGTCTCTATTGTATTATGACAGACCAGCTGAATCTACTGTCTCTATTATATCTTGGCAGACCAGCTAGATCTACTGTCTCTATTATATTATGACAGACCACTTAAATCTACTGTCTCTATGTCTCTATTATATTACGACATACCAGCTAGATCTACTGTCTCTATTATATTATGACATACCAGCTAGATCTACTGTCTCTATTATATTATGACAGACCAGCTAGATCTACTGTCTCTATTATATTATGACATACCAGCTAGACCTTCTGTCTCTATTATATTATGACAGACCAGCTAGATCTACTGTCTCTATTGTATTATGACAGACCAGCTAGATCTACTGTCTCTATTATATTATGACTGACCAGCTAGATCTACTCTCTATGTCTCTATTATATTTTGACAGACCAGGTAGATCTAATGTCTCTATGTCTCTATTATATTATCACATACCAGCTAGATCTACTGTTTCTATTGTTTTATGGCAGACCAGCTAGATCTACTGTCTCTATTGTATTATGACAGACAAGCTAGATCTACTGTCTCTATTGTATTATGACAGACCAGCTAGATCTACTGTCTCTATTGTATTATGACAGACCAGCTAGATCTACTGTCTCTATTATATTATGGCAGACCAGCTAGATCTACTGTCTCTATTGTATTATGACAGACCAGCTAAATCTACTGTCTCTTTGTCTCTATTATATTATGACATACCAGCTAGATCTACTGTCTCTATTATATTATGACAGACCAGCTAGATCTACTGTCTCGATTAAATTATGACATACCAGCTAGATCTACTGTCTCTATGTCTCTATTATATTATGACATACCGATAGATCTTCTGTCTCTATTATATTATGACATACCAGCTAGATCTACTGTCTCTATTATATTATGACAGACCAGCTAGACCTACTGTCTCGATTGTATTGTGACAGACCAGTTAAATCTACAGTCTCTATTATATTTTGACAGACCAGGTTGATCTACTGTCTCTATTGTATTATGACAGACCAGCTAGATCTACTGTCCTGATTGTATTGTGACAGACCAGCTAGATCTACTTTCTCTATTATATTATGACAGACCAGCTAAATCTACTGTATCTATGTCTCTATGTCTCTATTATATTATGACAGACCAGCTAAATCTACTGTCTCTATGTCTCTATGTCTCTATTAAATTATGAAAGACCAGGTAAATCTACTCTCTATGTCTGTATGATTGTATTATGACAGACCAGCTAGATCTACTGTCTCTATTATATTATGACAGACCAGCTAAATCTACTGTCTTGATTGTATTATGACAGACCAGCTAGATCTACAGTCTCTATTGTATTATGACAGACCAGCTAGATCTACTGTCTCTATTATATTATGACAGACCAGCTAGCCCTACTGTCTCGATTGTGTTATGACAGACCAGCTAGATCTACTGTCTCTATTGTATTATGACAGACCAGCTGAATCTACTGTCTCTATTATATCTTGGCAGACCAGCTAGATCTACTGTCTCTATTATATTATGACAGACCACTTAAATCTACTGTCTCTATGTCTCTATTATATTACGACATACCAGCTAGATCTACTGTCTCTATTATATTATGACATACCAGCTAGATCTACTGTCTCTATTATATTATGACAGACCAGCTAGATCTACTGTCTCTATTATATTATGACATACCAGCTAGACCTTCTGTCTCTATTATATTATGACAGACCAGCTAGATCTACTGTCTCTATTGTATTATGACAGACCAGCTAGATCTACTGTCTCTATTATATTATGACTGACCAGCTAGATCTACTCTCTATGTCTCTATTATATTTTGACAGACCAGGTAGATCTAATGTCTCTATGTCTCTATTATATTATCACATACCAGCTAGATCTACTGTTTCTATTGTTTTATGGCAGACCAGCTAGATCTACTGTCTCTATTGTATTATGACAGACAAGCTAGATCTACTGTCTCTATTGTATTATGACAGACCAGCTAGATCTACTGTCTCTATTGTATTATGACAGACCAGCTAGATCTACTGTCTCTATTATATTATGGCAGACCAGCTAGATCTACTGTCTCTATTGTATTATGACAGACCAGCTAAATCTACTGTCTCTTTGTCTCTATTATATTATGACATACCAGCTAGATCTACTGTCTCTATTATATTATGACAGACCAGCTAGATCTACTGTCTCGATTAAATTATGACATACCAGCTAGATCTACTGTCTCTATGTCTCTATTATATTATGACATACCGATAGATCTTCTGTCTCTATTATATTATGACATACCAGCTAGATCTACTGTCTCTATTATATTATGACAGACCAGCTAGACCTACTGTCTCGATTGTATTGTGACAGACCAGTTAAATCTACAGTCTCTATTATATTTTGACAGACCAGGTTGATCTACTGTCTCTATTGTATTATGACAGACCAGCTAGATCTACTGTCCTGATTGTATTGTGACAGACCAGCTAGATCTACTTTCTCTATTATATTATGACAGACCAGCTAAATCTACTGTATCTATGTCTCTATGTCTCTATTATATTATGACAGACCAGCTAAATCTACTGTCTCTATGTCTCTATGTCTCTATTAAATTATGAAAGACCAGGTAAATCTACTCTCTATGTCTCTATTATATTTTGACATACCAGCTAGATCTACTGTCTCAATGTCTCTATTATATTATGATAGACCAGCTATCTCTACTGTCTCTACTGTATTATGACAGACCAGCTAGATCTACTGTCTCTATTATATTATGGCAGAACAGCTAGATCTACTGTCTCTATTATATTATGACAGACCAGCTAAATCTACTGTCTCTATGTCTCTATTATATTATGACATACCAGCTAGATCTTCTGTCTTTATTATAATATGACATACCAGCTAGATCTACTGTCTCTATTATATTATGACAGACCAGCTAGATCTACTGTCTCTATTATATTATGACAGACCAGCTAGACCTACTGTCTCGATTGTATTGTGACAGACCAGCTAAATCTACTGTCTCTATTATATTTTGACAGACCAGGTAGATCTACTGTCTCTATTGTATTATGACAGACCAGCTAGATCTACTGTCCTGATTGTATTATGACAGACTAGCTAGATCGACTTTCTCTATTATTTTATGACAGACCAGCTAAATCTACTGTATCTATGTCTCTATGTCTCTATTATATTATGACAGACCAGCTAAATCTACTGTCTCTATGTCTCTATTATATTACGACATACCAGCTAGATCTACTGTCTCTATTATATTATGACAGACCAGCTAGACCTTCTGTCTCGATTGTATTATGAAAGACCAGCTAGATCTACTGTCTCTATTATATTATGACAGACCAGCTAGATCTACTGTCTCTATTATATTATGAAAGACCAGCTAGACCTACTGTCTCGATTGTATTACGACAGACCAGCTAGATCTACTGTCTCTATTATATTATGACAGACCAGCTAGATCTACTATCTCTATTGTATTATGACAGACCAGCTAGATCTACTGTCTCTATTATATTAAGGCAGACCAGCTAGATCTACTGTCTCTATTGTATTATGACAGACCAGCTAGATCTACTGTCTCTATTATATTTTGGCAGACCAGCTAGATCTACTGTCTCTATTATATTATGACAGACCAGTGTCTAGCTGTGGGCTAGTTGTCTAGTGATATTGGTGTCTAGTTGTAGGCTAGTTGTCTAGTGATATTGGTGTCTAGCTGTAGGCTAGTTGGCTAGTGATATTGGTGTCTAGCTGTAGGCTAGTTGACTAGTGATATTGGTGTCTAGCTGTAGGCTAGTCGTCAAGTGATATTGGTGTCTAGCTGTTGGCTAGTTGTCTAGTGATATTGGTGTCTAGCTGTGGGCTAGTTGTCTAGTGATATTGGTGTCTAGCTGTGGGCTAGTTGTCTAGTGATACTGATGTCTAGCTGTCGGCTAGATGTCTAGTGATATTGGTGTCTAGCTATGGGCTAGTTGTCTAGTGATATTGGTGTCTAGTGATATTGGTGTCTAGTTGTCTAGTGATATTGGTGTCTAGCTGCAGGCTAGTTGTCTAGTGATATTGGTGTCTAGTGATATTGGTGTCTAGCTGTAGGCTAGTTGACTAGAGATATTGGCGTCTAGCTGTATTGCTAGTTGTCTGGTGATATTGGTGTCTAGCTGTAGACTAGTTGTCTAGTGAAAATGGTGTCTAGCTGTAGGCTAGTTGTCTAGTAATATTGGTGTCTAGCTGTAGGCTTGTTGTCTAGTGATATTGGTGTCTAGTTGTCTAGCGATTTTGGTGTCTAGCTGTAGGCTAATTGACTCGTGATATTGGTGTCTAGCTCTTGGCTAGTTGTCTAGTGATATTGGTGTCTAGTTGTCTAGTGATATTGGTGTCTAGTGATATTGGTGTCTAGCTGTAGGCTAGTTGTCTGGTGATATTGGTGTCTAGCTGTAGACTAGTTGTCTAGCGATATTGGTGTCTAGCTGTAGGCTAGTTGTCTAGTGATATTGGTGTCTAGCTGTAGGGCAGTTGTCTAGTGATATTGGTGTCTAGCTGTAGGCTAGTTGGCTAGTGATATTGGTGTCTAGCTGTAGGCTAGTTGACTAGTGATATTGGTGTCTAGCTGTAGGCTAGTCGTCAAGTGATATTGGTGTCCAGCTGTTGGCTAGTTGTCTAGTGATATTGGTGTCTAGCTCTTGGCTAGTTGTCTAGTGATATTGGTGTCTAGTTGTCTAGCGATTTTGGTGTCTAGCTGTAGGCTAGTTGTCTCGTGATATTGGTGTCTAGCTCTTGGCTAGTTGTCTAGTGATATTGGTGTCTAGTTGTCTAGTGATATTGGTGTCTAGCTGTAGGCTAGTCGTCAAGTGATATTGGTGTCTAGCTGTTGGCTTGTTGTCTAGAGATATTGGTGTCTAGCTGTAGGCTAGTTGTCAAGTGATATTGGTGTCTAGCTGTTGGCTTGTTGTCTAGAGATATTGGTGTCTAGCTGTGGGCTAGTTGTCTAGAGATATTGGTGTCTAGCTGTTGGCTTGTTGTATATTGATATTGGTGTCTAGCTGTGGGCTAGTTGTCTAGAGATATTGGTGTCTAGCTGTAGACTAGTTGTCTGGTGATATTGGTGTCTAGCTTTGGGCTAGTTGTCTAGAGATATTGGTGTCTAGCTATAGGCTAGTTGTCTAGAGATATTGGTGTCTAGCTGTAGGCTAGTCTTCTAGATATATTGGTGTCTAGCTGTTGGCTTGTTGTCTAGAGATATTGGTGTCTAGCTGTGGGCTAGTTGTCTAGAGATATTGGTGTCTAGCTGTTGGCTTGTTGTATATTGATATTGGTGTCTAGCTGTGGGCTAGATGTCTAGAGATATTGGTGTCTAGCTGTAGGCTAGTTGTCTAGAGATATTGGTGTCTAGCTGTAGACTAGATGTCCGGTGATATTGGTGTCTAGCTGTGGGCTAGTTGTCTAGAGATATTGGTGTCTAGCTGTAGACTAGTTGTCTAGTGATATTGGTATCTAGCTGTAGTCTAGTTGACTATTTATATTGGGGTCAAGCTTAAATGATTCAACACTACTGCGTGGATCGTGATGCCACAGAAATACGGGGTGTTTCTCTCATTTGGAAGCTTTTATTTTCATATTTACCACTGTAAAACATATTTACCACTGCATTTGAAAGAAATAGGAGAATATTGAATTAGCATTATTTAGAGAATTCCCCTCCCCATAGTTTGACATTTGACATCAGAATTTAGGGGAGTTAACATCGCTGAGCCCCCCATAATTCCCACCTTGACTATGTGCATATGTTTTCATTATGGGCTAACTGGTCTAATCGAGTTTGCTTGCTTATATCTGATACGTCAGTACATTGTGGTGGATGAATCAGAATTAGTTGGGTAACATAAATATGTTTTATTTACATAATATGCTTATTCGAGATACTTGTCATTAGAATGTTTCCCTTTGGACTATAGGGTTGGCAGTTGCACTTCTCAGCTAGGGCTCAGTCACTTGGGGCCCAGAGAGGGGAGAGATCAGGCTTGTCTTCATATGTGAATGTATCTGTTAAACCATCTGGTGCTATGCAGAATATCAGAAGGGGAGGAGGACAGAATGGAACATTGTCTTCTTCTTCTTAAACCATGTGAAGGGATGGCGTGATTAATGGGGAACCAATTAATTGTCTCCACAATGTCTGTACGCCAGTCACTCTCTCCTTTTCCCATTGGGGGAGGAGTATGGCAGTGTCTGGAACCATTGTATGTCCCCTCTGATGTTGCCCTTATCTTGACCTAGTATATGACCTAGAGGCTCACTCCCCTCAGTGAGCTTGTCCAGGAGTGGGGGATTCTTGAGATGGGAGTATCTAGAGTTGACAATTGATATATGCCATTGGATGAGTTGGTGTTTTTGTACTATGAAGTAGCAGGAACGAGATTAGAACCTCGTCTTAGAGAACAAACTGAACAATAATTTATAGCTAATGCTATCTGGCTATGGGATACTCCTTTCTAAAATAAAAAGCCCTTTGTGAAGAGTGGTTTGTCATGTAATTGAGAGGGGTGGATCTTTGCTATAAAAGATCTCAGTTGCCATTATGTTGACACTCTCAACTTTTCATTAGAGAATCGTTGAAAGTCAAATGCTATTGCAAAAGCTTAGTAAGTATTATTAAAGGTGAAGTTTAAGTATAACTCTGACTGGTGTGTGGTTTGTAACTCTCCTCATTTGGTAATACAGGAAATTAATCTACCACAACATTCTGTCCTCTTTTAATCTGAACTTCCACAGTATACACTACATTACGGTATATGTACTATTAAGGCCTATCAAATATATACATATAGTATCTCACAGTGAAGGAAGACATATTTACAAACAGTTCGCTACATCCGCAGTAACATCTGCTAAACACGTGTATGTGACCAATAAAATGTGATTTATATATAGTCCTCCTACATGTCTCATACATTATTATAACTCAACAGTACTCTAACCAGTACAGTGTATCTCAACAGTACTCTAAACAGTGCAGTGTATCTCAACAGTACCCTAAACAGTACATTGTGGGTCCTCTTTCTAGCTAAAAGGTCCTCTGGTGCAGCTAGAAGGTCCTCTGGTGCAGCTAGAAGGTCCTCTGGTGCAGCTAGAAGGTCCTCTGGTGCAGCTAGAAGGTCCTCTGATGCAGCTGGAAGGTCCTCTTGTGAAGTTAGAAGGTCCTCTGGTGCAGCTCGGCCACCCGTCTCAGAGCATCTCTCTGGTAAGAACACATCCTGGTCCTGCTATTCACCTCCGTCCACCGGACCAGCTCCACACAGCCCACGGTATTCTCAGCCTGGAGGGGAGAAAACATATAGTATTCATACTACACGTTACAGTACTAACCCACTGGACCAGCACCACACAGCCCAGACTACTAACTCTAAACCACTGGACAAGCACCACACAGCCCAGACTACTAACTCTAAACCACTGGACCCGCACCACACAGCCCAGACTACTAACTCTAAACCACTGGACCCGCACCACACAGCCCAGACTACTAACTCTAAACCACTGGACAAGCTCCACAGCCCAGACTACTAACTCTAAATCCCTGAACCAGCTCCACAGCCCAGATTACTAACTCTAACCCACTGGATCAGCACCACACAGCCCAGACTACTAACTCTAAACCACTGGACCCGCACCACACAGCCCAGACTACTAACTCTAAACCACTGGACCCGCACCACACAGCCCAGACTACTAACTCTAAACCACTGGACAAGCTCCACAGCCCAGACTACTAACTCTAAATCCCTGAACCAGCTCCACAGCCCAGATTACTAACTCTAACCCACTGGATCAGCACCACACAGCCCAGACTACTAACTCTAAACCACTGGACAAGCACCACAGCCCAGACTAATAACTCTAACCCACTGGACCAGCACCACAGCCCAGACAACTAACTCTAACCCACTGGACCAGCACCACAGCCCAGACTACTAACTCTAACCCACTGGACCAGCACCATACAGCCCAGACAACTAACTCTAACCCACTGGACCAGCACCACACAGCCCAGACTTCTAACTCTAACCCACTGGACCAGCACCACACAGCCCAGACTACTAACTCTAACCTACTGCACCAGCACCACAGCCCAGACTACTAACTCTAACCCACTGGACCAGCACCACAGCTCAGACTACTAACTCTAACCCACTGGACCAGCACCACACAGCCCAGACCACTAACTCTAACCCACTGGACCAGCACCACACAGCCCAGACTACTAACTCTAACCCACTGGACCAGCACCACAGCCCAGACTACTAACTCTAACCCACTGGACCAGCACCACACAGCCCAGACTACTAACTCTAAATCACTGGAACAGCTCCACAGCCCAGACTACTAACTCTAAACCACTGGACAAGCACCACAGCCCAGACTACTAACTCTAACCCACTGGACCAGCACCACACAGCCCAGACTACTAACTCTAACCCACTGGAACAGCACCACAGCCCAGACTACTAACTCTAACCCACTGGACCAGCACCACAGCCCAGACTACTAACTCTCACCCACTGGACCAGCACCACAGCCCAGACTACTAACTCTAACACAACACCAGGGGAAGTAAGGATAGGATATAGCATGTTGTAGGGGATGTGTTGTGGAGTATGGTGTTCTGGAAGGATAGGATATAGCATGTTTTAGGGGAAGTGGTGCCATGTGTGTGTTCTGGAAGAATAGGATATATCATGTTTTAGGGGAAGTGTTTTGGAGTTTGGTGTTCTGTAAGGATAGGATATAGCATGTTATAGGGGAAGTGTTGTGGAATATGGTGTTCTGTCAGGATAGGATATAGCATGTTAAAGGGGAAGTGGTGTCGTGTGTGTGTTCTGTAAGGATAGGATATAGCATGTTAAAGGGGAAGTGGTGTCGTGTGTGTGTTCTGTAAAGATAGGATATAGCATGTTATAGGGGAGTGGTGCCGTGTGTGTGTTCTGTAAGGATAGGATATAGCACGTTATAGGGGAAGTGGTGCCGTGTGTGTGTTCTGTAAGGATAGGATATAGCATGTTATAGGGGAAGTGTTGTGGAGTATGGTGTTCTGGAAGGATAGGATATAGCATGTTATAGGGGAAGTGGTGCCGTGTGTGTGTTCTCACCATGCGGTTGATATCAGCCATCAGTAGACTTCTCCTGTCTAGATGGATGTTCAGGACTGTAGTTTCTACCCAGGCATCGTCTGTGTTCCTGACGTCGTCTACGTAGCCCTCATGGACCTGCAGGACACAGGTACAGCAACTGACCTCAGCTATCACCAGTATCCCTGCACTGGTATTGACCAGTATATAGTGTTTTCGCTGTTTTCTGACTTAGGCCAGGATTCAATCAGATCGCTGGTTATAGTCATTACAGCTTTTAAAGGCATTATTCCCACGTTAGCGGAGACTGCATTCACGGTAAATGCTGCATTTGTCAGCTCATTCTGAAATGACCTTTTCATTTCTAAGGCGGAAACGCTTCAGCAATACAGATTGAATAGAGCACTCAGTGTTAGTTCTGTAATAGATTGATTGAATAGAGCCCTCAGTTTTAGTGCTGTAATAGATTGATTGAATAGAGCCCTCAGTTTTAGTGCTGTAATAGATTGATTGAATAGAGCCCTCAGTTTTAGTGCTGTAATAGATTGATTGAATAGAGCCCTCAGTGTTAGTGCATTCCACCGTGTTGTATCCACCTGCTGTATCCTGTGCACATGACAAATACACTTGGACTTGTTTGAATTTGATTTGACTAGCACAGCTACTAACTAGAATAGTAACATGAGAGACTGTCATTGTAAAGTAATATATTTATTACATTAACGGTTTGGTGCTTGTAGTATACAGTAGAATCTGTGGTCATGTTTCATGGTACCACAACTACCACTGACAGTAGCTATAGGGCTTTTATTAAGCTTGAGGAGCCAGTCAGGTGTACCTTGGTTACCTCTACCACGTTAGTTTTTATCCTGTCATAGATCTTCTGTCCCATAATCCTCAGTAATCTGTCTGGCAGGGGCTCGTCTGATTGGACAGGACCCTTGAAGGAAACAGAAGAGTTTGTCAGTAGGAATCAACACTCTCGGATTTAAGTTCATGTCATAGAACCTCGATCTCCAAGCATCCTCAAATAGAGCATAAAGATGATTATTTCATTATTTGTCGACTAGGTAAAAGGATATTTATCAAAGCACACAAGAGTCCACATACTGTACATTCTGTCCATTCTGTACTCACCCCAGGTAGTGTCCAGAGCCCATCCTCCTGGTCCCAGACCGCCAGGAACTCCAGAGCAGATCTCCCACTGTCTCTCCACCTGTAGATCATCAACAAAAGGTTATTATAATATTATAAACTATTAAAGCAGAGCTCTCAGTAGATCAACAACAACAGGTTATTATAATATTATAAACTATTAAAGCAGAGCTCTCAGTAGATCAACAACAACAGGTTATTATAATATTATAAACTATTAAAGCAGAGCTCTCAGTAGATCAACAACACACTGAAACAACACTCTATCCATCCACACACTATCCATCAGCTACACATGGTTTATTCTCCTCAGAGATTTTTATCCTCTAGCTAACTAAACTACGACTCTTTCCCAAATGGCACCCTATTCCCTATGCAGTGCACTACTATTGACCAGGGCCCATAGGGCTCTAGTTAAATGTAGTGCACTTCTATTGACCAGGGCCCATAGGGCTCTAGATAAATGTAGTGCACCACTATTGACCAGGGCCCATAAGGCTCTAGTTAAATGTAGTGCACTACTATTGACCAGGGCCCATAGGGCTCTAGTTAAATGTAGTGCACTACTATTGACCAGGGCCCATAGGGCTCTAGTTAAATGTAGTGCACTTCTATTGACCAGGGCCCATAGGGCTCTAGTTAAATGTAGTGCACTACTATTGACCAGGG
This sequence comes from Oncorhynchus mykiss, assembly GCF_013265735.2. Classification (NCBI taxonomy): domain Eukaryota; kingdom Metazoa; phylum Chordata; class Actinopteri; order Salmoniformes; family Salmonidae; genus Oncorhynchus; species Oncorhynchus mykiss. The sequence continues at coordinate 102,710 of NW_023493815.1, forward strand.
CCCATAGGGCTCTAGTTAAATGTAGTGCACTACTATTGACCAGGGCCCATAGGGCTCTAGTTAAATGTAGTACACTACTATTGACCAGGGCCCATAGGGCTCTAGTTAAATGTAGTGCACTACTATTGACCAGGGCCCATAGGGCTCTAGTTAAATGTAGTGCACCATTTAGGGAAAAGGGTGCCATTTGGAATGCATGATAAGCTGTTATCTATCTGTGGAGCCTCGTACCGTGTGAGGACAGGGTCCAGGATCAGGTTTGGACCCAGACAGGTCAGTGCTCCTCTTCCTTTCATGCCTGTCCTGCCTCCTGGGTTTCTACACACGTTAGATATGACTGATATTAGGCAACAAAACACATTGATTAAAAGATGGTTATAAGCTGTTTCTACGTGTTATGTCTTCATACCTGTAACGCTTTACAGAATCAGGTTCTGATCTGAGGGCGGAAAGCAGAGTGGGATACAAAAGACACAAATAATGTAATGTGGTCCCAGAGGAAGAATTACACTGTGGATTCCTCATCTATCTGCTCCTGACCCAAACAACTCACCCATCTGTCTGATCCTGACCCAAACAACTCACCCATCTGTCTGATCCTGACCCAAACAACTCACCCATCTGTCTGATCCTGGCCCAAACAACTCACCCATCTGTCTGATCCTGGCCCAAACAACTCACCCATCTGTCTGATCCTGGCTGTCTCCATTCAGAACAGGAGGATTGTAAAGGATGAAGTCAACCTGGAACAGAGGAGATGTATTTACTGAAACCATTATAAACACATAACAATATCATTAGAATGATATGTTCAACTGCAGTAACTCAGCTGTGTCTGAAATAGCTCATATTCCTGTACAGTGCCATATGTGCTCTGGTCAAAAGAAGTGAACTATAGGAACAGGGTGCGATTTCAAACACAGCCTTAGTAACTCTACTGTGAGGTAACATAATAAGTATATAGGTAATATTAGTCAGGCACCTCCCAGGGCACCTTCTCCTCTAGGAGTTATAATATTAGTCAGGCACCTCCCAGGGTACCTTCTCCTCTAGGAGTTATAATATTAGTCAGGAACCTCCAAGGGAACCTTCTCCTCTAGGAGTAATACTATTAGTCAGGCACCTCCCAGGGCACCTTCTCCTCTAGGAGTTATAATATTAGTCAGGAACCTCCAAGGGAACGTTCTCCTCTAGGAGTAATAATATTAGTCAGGCACCTCCCAGGGCACCTTCTCCTATTAGGTAATTTAAGTCAGGCACCTCCCAGGGCACCTTTTGCTCTAGGAGTTATAATATTAGTCAGGCACCTCCCAGGGCACCTTCTCCTCAAGAACAGGGAAGCGAGGGATGGTACTGTCAGGGTAGTCCAGACGCCGGGCGTTGACATGGTAAAATGTCTTCTCTCTCTCTGTCTTCTCCTGTCTATGGGGTTCATTGGGTTCACTTTCAGACCTCTTCAGCTTACCAGGTGAGGCTAGATAGATTACACATAGGACAACATGTAAATACAGCTATCTATCTACAGTATTTACTGTATATACGGAAACAGAGTCCAGTGAGAAGGGGAATAATGTTCTACTCCAGAAATCAGGACCTCACCCAGCTGTGGAGCCTCCTCTTTAGAGTGTAGACCCTGAGCTTTGAGGGTGTCCATGATCCACTGGAGAGCTCTGGCTGACTGGGAGACCTGGAGAAGTGATAACAATAGTCCTGAATGTGTTTAAACCGTTATAAACACAGTAAGTCAGAGTGATGGGTAAAGTGATGTGGGGGTCAATACCTGCTCCTCCAGTCTGGTCAATCTATTCACTAAAGCAACCGACCCTGTGGCCTCCTCCCTCTGTAGCAGCTCTGTTATGGTGCAAACCCTGGGGACGAAGACACTGAATCACACAGATCCTAACCCTGGGGACGAAGACACTGAATCACACAGATCCTAACACTGAGGACGAAGACACTGAATCACACAGATCCTAACCCTCGGGACGATAACACTGAATCACACAGATCCTAACCCTCGGGACGATAACACTGAATCACACAGATCCTAACCCAGGGACACACACACACACTGAATCACACAGATCCTAACCCTGGGGACGAAGACACTGAATCATACAGATCCTAACCCTAGGGACGAAGACACTGAATCACACAGATCCTAACCCCGGGGACGAAGACACTGAATCACACAGATCCTATCCCTGGGGATGAAGACACCGAATCACACAGATCCTAACCCTGGGGACGAAGACACCGAATCACACAGATCCTAACCCTGTGGACGAAGACATTGAATCACACAGATCCTAACCCTGAGGGGTGACAATGAATCACACAGATCCTAACCCTGGGGACGAAGACCTTGAATCACACAGATCCTAACCCTGAGGACGAAGACACTGAATCACACAGATCCTAACCCTGAGGGGTGACAATTAATCACACAGATCCTAACCCTGGGGACGAAGACACTGAATCACACAGATCCTAACCCTGAGGGGTGACAATTAATAACACAGATCCTAACCCTGGGGACGAAGACACTGAATCACACAGATCCTAACCCTGAGGACGAAGACACTGAATCACACAGATCCTAACCCTAGGGACGAAGACACTGAATCACACAGATCCTAACCCTGAGGGGTGACAATTAATCACACAGATCCTAACCCTGGGGACGAAGACACTGAATCACTCAGATCCTAACCCTGAGGGGTGACAATTAATAACACAGATCCTAACCCTGGGGACGAAGACACTGAATCACACAGATCCTAACCCTGAGGACGAAGACACTGAATCACGCAGATCCTAACCCTGAGGGGTGACAATGAATCACACAGATCCTAACCCTGAGGACGAAGACACTGAATCACACAGATCCTAACCCTGAGGACGAAGACACTGAATCACACAGATCCTAACCCTGAGGGGTGACAATTAATAACACAGATCCTAACCCTGGGGACGAAGACACTGAATCACACAGATCCTAACCCTGAGGACGAAGACACTGAATCACGCAGATCCTAACCCTGAGGGGTGACAATGAATCACACAGATCCTAACCCTGAGGGGTGACAATTAATCACACAGATCCTAACCCTGGGGACGAAGACACTGAATCACACAGATCCTAACCCTGAGGGGTGACAATTAATAACACAGATCCTAACCCTGGGGACGAAGACACTGAATCACACAGATCCTAACCCTGAGGACGAAGACACTGAATCACACAGATCCTAACCCTGAGGACGAAGACACTGAATCACGCAGATCCTAACCCTGGGGGGACACTGATTTTTTAAATTGATTTATTTCACCTTTATTTAACCTGGTAGGCCAGTTGAGAGCAAGTTCTCATTTACAACTGTGACCTGGCCAAGATAAAGCAAAGCAGTGCGACAAAAAACAACAACACAGAGTTACACATGGAATAAACAATAAACAAGCCAATAACACAATAAACAAGTCAATGACACAGTAGAGAAAAGAAAGTCTATATACATTGTGTGCAAAAGGAATGAGGAGGGAGGCAATAAATAGGCGATAGGAGCGAATAATTACAATTTAGCAGATTAACACTGGAGTGATAAATGATCAGATGAACATGTGCAGGTAGAGATACTGGTGTGCAAAAGAGCAGAAAAGTAAATCAATAAAAACAGTATGGGGATGAGGTAGGTAGATTGGATGGGCTATTTACAGGTGAACTATGTACAGCTGCAGCGATCGGTTAGCTGCTTAGATAGCTGATGTTTAAAGTTGGTGAGGGAAATAAAAGTCTCTAACATTAGCGATTTTTGCAATTCGTTCCAGTCACTGGCAGCAGAGAACTGGAAGGAAAGGCGGCCAAATGAGGTGTTGGCTTTGGGGATGATCAGTGAGATATACCTGCTGGAACGTGTGCTACGGGTGGGTGTTGCCATCGTGACCAGTGAACTGAGATAAGGCGGAGCTTTACCTAGCATCGACTTATAGATGACCTGGAGCCAGTGGGTGCACCCGTGACAGGCTCGGAAACCGGATTGCACAGCGGAGAAGGTACGGTGGGATTCGAAATGGTCAGTGATCTGTTTATTAACTTGGCTTTCAAAGACCTTAGAAAGACAGGGTAGGATAGATATAGGTCTGTAGCAGTTTGGGTCTAGAGTGTCTCCCCCTTTGAAGAGGGGGATGACTGCGGCAGCTTTCCAATCTTTAGGGATCTTGGACGATACGAAAGAGAGGTTGAACAGAATAACACAGACCCTAACCCTGGGGGGGGCACTGAATCACACAGACCCTAACCCTGGGGGAGACACTGAATCACACAGATTCTAACCATGGGGGGGAAACTAAATCACATAGATCCTGACGCTGGGGGGGACACTAAATCACATAGATCCTAACCCTGGGGGGTGTGGGGGTCCCAGAATCACACAGACCCTAACCCTGGGAGAGACACTGAATCACACAGATCCTAACCCTGGGGGAGACACTAAATCACATAGATCCTAACCCTGGGGGGTGGGGGGGACACAGAATCACACAAACCCTAACCCTGGGGGAGACACTGAATCACACAGATCCTAACCCTGGGGGAGACTCTGAATCACACAGATCCTAACCCTGGGGGGGACGCTAAATCACATAGATCCTAACCCTGGGGGGTGGGGGGGGGACACAGAACCACACAGACCCTAACCCTGGGGAGACACTGAATCACACAGATCCTAACCCTGGGGGGACACTGAATCACACAGATCCTAACCCTGGGGGGGACACTGAATCACACAGATCCTAACCCTGGGGGGGACACTGAATCACACATATTCTAACCCTGGGGGGGACACTGAATCACACAGATCCTAACCCTGGGGAGTGGGGGACGACGACACTGAATCACATAGATCCTAACCCTGGGGGGTGGGGGGGGACAGAATCACTGGAGAAGTCCTCATTTTCAACCCTACGTGTCAGGCTGTTTGCGCATTCAACAGGCCAGACAAGACCAGTTGGGCTGCAGTTGGAACAGAGTAGTACCCAGGTTGGTCATGTATTGCAGAAAAGACACTTCATAAAAACAGAGCAATAAGTTACTTGTCAGCGGTGTCTGTGGTACGTTGCTCCATGCTCTGGCTCTGCTGCTGTCTGCAGGAGAGAAGGTAGTTATCCTTCATAAAGGATTCCCACGATAATAACTCTTCCTCCTCCACCTCAGGCAGCCTCTCCTCTGGAAAAGAGAGGAGGAGAGTGGAGAGGAGAGAAGAAAGGAAAGGAAGAGAGTGGAGAAGAAGGGAGAAGAGTGGAGATGAGGAGAGAGGAGAGTCAAGAGGAGAGGAGAGAAGGTGTGTGGAGAGGAGAGTCAAGAGGAGAGTCAAGAGGAGAGGAGAGAAGGTGTGTGGAGAGGAGAGTCACAAAGAGGAGAGGGGAGAGGAGTGAGGAGAGGAGGAGAGTGGAGAGGATAGGAGGAGAGTGGAGAGGAGTAGAAAAGAGAGGAGAGGAGGAGAGTGGAGAAGATAGTGGAGAGGAGTGAGAAGAGGAGGAGAGTGGATAGGAGAGGAAAGGAGAATGGTGGAGAGGATAGGAGGAGAGTGGAGAGGAGAGGAGGTGTGTGGAGAGGAGAGTCAAGAGGAGAGTCAAGAGGAGAGGAGAGAAGGTGTGTGGAGAGGAGAGTCAAGAGGAGAGGAGAGAAGGTGTGTGGAGAGGAGAGTCACAAAGAGGAGAGGGGAGAGGAGTGAGGAGAGGAGGAGAGTGGAGAGGATAGGAGGAGAGTGGAGAGGAGTAGAAAAGAGAGGAGAGGAGGAGAGTGGAGAAGATAGTGGAGAGGAGTGAGAAGAGGAGGAGAGTGGATAGGAGAGGAAAGGAGAATGGTGGAGAGGATAGGAGGAGAGTGGAGTGGAGAGGAGGTGTGTGGAGAGGAGAGTCAAGAGGAGAGTCAAGAGGAGAGGAGAGAAGGTGTGTGGAGAGGAGAGTCAAGAGGAGAGGAGAGAAGGTGTGTGGAGAGGAGAGTCACAAAGAGGAGAGGGGAGAGGAGTGAGGAGAGGAGGAGAGTGGAGAGGATAGGAGGAGAGTGGAGAGGAGTAGAAAAGAGAGGAGAGGAGGAGAGTGGAGAAGATAGTGGAGAGGAGTGAGAAGAGGAGGAGAGTGGATAGGAGAGGAAAGGAGAATGGTGGAGAGGATAGGAGGAGAGTGGAGAGGAGAGGAGGTGTGTGATGATGAGAGTGGAGAGTAGGAGAGTGGAGAGGAGTGAGGAGAGCAGGAGAGTGGTGATGAGAGAGGAGAGTGGGAAGAACAGAGGAGAGGAGGAGAGAAGGAGAGTGGAGAGGAGAGAGTGGAGAGGAGAGAGTGGAGAGGAGAGATGAGAGGAGGAGAGAGTGGAGAGGAGGAGAGTGGAGAGGAGAGTAGAGGGGAGATGAGAGTGGAGGAGAGGAGGAGATGAGAGAGGAAAGGAGGAGAGTGGAGAGGGGGAGACAAGGAGAGTGGAGAGTGGGAGAGTGAAGAGGAGAGTGGAAAAAACAGTGGAGAGGAGGAGAGACGAGAGGAGATGAGTATAGTGGAGAGGAGGTGAGTGAATAGGAGAGTGGAGAGGAGAGGGTGCAGAAGAGAGTGGAGAGGAGAGGAGGTGTGTGGAGAGGAGAGGAGAGAGGAGGAGAGTGATAATGAGAGGAAGAGAGGAGAGTGAAGAGGAGAGAGGAGGAGAGTGGAGAGGAGAGGAGGAGAATGAAGAGGAGAGGGAAGAGGAGAGATGAGGGGAGTGAAAAGGAGAGAGGAGGAGAGGAGAGACCATATGAAATAGAATAGACTGTATAATATATTTAGGACAGAAGAAAGAGCTAACCAGCTTAACAGTTTGAAGGCAGGTTTCCTGGACACAGACGAAGCCTTGTCTTGAAAGTGACTTTTAGTCCAGGACTAGGCTTCATTTGGATTTTATATATTTCAGGACTCACTGAAGGCTCTGTAACTATTGGGGGGTCTCTGCAGCACTATGCGTCTGATGAAGAGGAAGATGTGGGAGAGGAGGATGAGTGGAGGGGGGGCAGCGGGTCGGCTGTGGTACTCCTTGATCAGTTCATACCGCTGGAATTTCCAGATGGTGTCTGTGTTATCCTGAACCTCCTGGAAAGTATAGCTGGAGGGTGGAGAGGAAGGGGAAGAGGAAGAAAAGAAGAAGAGTGAAACACAGACAATATGATAGAAAGATGATAGAAAGTGCAGAGATTGATTATTGAAAGGATGGATGGATGGATGGATGGTGGATGGATGGATGGAGGAAAGGGTGGATGGAGGAAGGGATGCAGGGATGGATGGATGGATGGATGGAGGAATGGAGGAATGGATGGATAGAGAAATGGGTCGGTGGGTGGGTGGGTGGGTTTGGTGGGTGGGTGGGTGGGTGTGTGGATGGATGGGGGAATGGATGGATGGAGGAATGGATACATGGCTGGATGGATGGATTGATGGCTGGATGGATGGATTGATGGCTGGATGGATGGATGGATGGATGGATGGATGGATGGATGGATGGATGGATTGATGGCTGGATGGATACATGGATGGATACATGGATGGATACATGGATGGATGGCTGGCTGGCTGGCTACCTGGCTGGCTGGCTGGCTGGCTGGCTGGCTGGCTGGCTGGCTGGCTGGCTGTCTGGCTGGCTGGCTGGCTGGCTGGATACATGGATGGATGGATGGATGGATGGATGGATGGATACATGGATGGATAGAGAAATGGGTTTGGTGGGTGGGTGGGTGGGTGGATGGATGGGGGAATGGATGGATGGAGGAATGGATACATGGCTGGATGGATGGATTGATGGCTGGATGGATGGATTGATGGCTGGATACATGGATGGAGGAAGGGATGCAGGGATGGATGGATGGATGGATGGAGGAATGGAGGAATGGGTGGATAGAGAAATGGGTTTGGTGGGTGGGTGGGTGGGTGGATGGATGGGGGAATGGATGGATGGAGGAATGGATACATGGCTGGATGGATGGATTGATGGCTGGATGGATGGATGGATGGATGGATTGATGGCTGGATGGATACATGGATGGATACATGGATGGATACATGGATGGATGGCTGGCTGGCTGGCTACCTGGCTGGCTGGCTGGCTGGCTGGCTGGCTGGCTGGCTGGCTGGCTGGATACATGGATGGATGGATGGATGGATGGATGGATGGATGGATGGATGGATGGATGGATGGATGGATGGATACATGGATGGATACATGGATGGATACATGGATGGATGGATGGCTGGCTGGCTGGGTGGGTGGATGAGTAGCTGGATGGATGGATTGATTGATCGTTTGATTGATTGATTGATGATTGGAACCTACTTGAAGATTGCTATGAGCAGGTTGAGCAGCAGTATGTTGGCAAACAGCAGGTAGACACACAGTAGGATTATAGTCAGCCACTCAGGGAAGGCAGGCATCTTGTCCTCGTTAAGAATAGGACATTTAGGCTTTTGAGACTCTGTACCATTTACACTGCAGGCCTTGATGTCAAACAGGGCATCTGAAGCAGATAGAGGACCCAACATGGATCAATTACATCGATCAACATCAAGTGTGTCAGTCTGTTTTGTCTCTCCTCAAATCAAATCAACTTTTATTTGTCACCAGAAAGTTACAGGTGTACAAATATCATACCCCGAAGGCATGCTAAACTCTCACCATTACAATAACAGGGGAAGTTAGCATTTTATATCATACCCTCAAGACACGCTAACTTCTCATCATTACAATAAGAGGGGAGGTTAGCATTGATATCATAACCCCAAGACATGCTAACCTCTCACCATTACAATAACAGGGGAGGTTAGCATTTTATATCGTACCCCCAAGACATGCTAAACTCTCATCATTTCTGCCCATATCAGATATGTCTATGTCCTAGGAAATGTTCTAGTTACTTGAGTAGCCTGGTCCACATTAGCCTATATCAGCTCAACCGTCCCGCGGGGGGAACACCTACCCCGTAAAGGATAATCATGGTAGCATCCACATTAATGTAGAAGTGTTATTTACCATTGATTTCCATTGGGCACAAAATAATCTGAGACCAAAACAAACAGCAAATGCATCCAACAAGTTAGTAGACTCTAAACATTTTGGGATGGAGATCATTTTTTAATTTTACCTTTATTTAACCAGGCAAGTCAGTTAAAGAACAAATTCTTATTTTCAATGACGGCCTAGGAACAGTGGGTTAACTGCCTGTTCAGGGGCAGAACGACAGATTTGTACCTTGTCAGCTCGGGGATATGAACTTGCAACCTTCCGGTTACTCTAACCACTAGGATACCCTGCCGCCCCATCATACAGCCCTATGGAAAAAAACAGGGGCTTTCACACAAGGCACAGTGTTATATTCCATGAAGCGAGCATAAAAGGCACTTGGCTAGTTTGGGAGTTCTGCATCGCTGGGCAACTCACGGCTGGGTTTCCCTTTATAATCCAATATCATCTACAAGCGTCGGAGCCGGTGTAATTGGATTCCACCTTCCTCCTGTATTATCCTTCTGCATGTTTGATGTCTCAGCTTTCTTGCATGTGTCCATGTCCATGTTTCCGTCCTTGTAAGCGGTAGCCTTCAGTCCAGTGTGATATTGCCTGTAATCTATGGTTTTTGGTATAAATACGTTGTTATAGTCACTGTGGGGACAACATCATCTATGCACTTATTGATGAAGCCTGTGACTGATGTTGTAAACACCTCAATGCTATCAGACCAATCCCAGAACATATTCCAGTCTGTACTAGCAAATCAGTCTTGTAGACTCGCGTCTGCTTCATCGGATTGAGCTGATTCATCATGGTCAGATTTGCCGAAGGGAGGAGGGAAGGCCTTGTATGCAATTCTGTGGGTAGAATAAAAGTGGTCTAGTGTTGCAGGAGACGTTAGTAAAAATGAGGTAGAATGGTTTTAAGTCTCCGCCCACCAGAAATGCTGCCTCTGGGTGAGAGGTTTCTTGTTTGTAAGCCAAAGTGGTGTTGGCTTGTGGAGAGATGTAGACAGCTGTGATAATTACAGATGAGAACATTCTTGGTAGATAAAAGAGTCTACAGGCAAAAGCTCCAGATTTCTTTCACACTGGAAGCAGGGCACCAGATGTTGTTTATGAAGAGGCACACCCCTCCCCCTTTGGACTTGCCCGAGGCCTCCTTTATCCAATCGCGCCGCTGCATGGAGAAACCACTGAGTTCTACGTCCAACTTCTTATGGAATTGTCATGTTTGGCAATGGAGTTGGCAAGAGCACAAACATCTGGACCAGGCTACTCAAACAGGAGCACACACACACCTGGACCAGGCTACTCAAACAGGAGCACACACACACCTGGACCAGGCTACTCAAACAGGAGCACACACACACCTGGACCAGGCTACTCAAACAGGAGCACAAATACACCTGTACCAGGCTACTCAAACAGGAGCACACACACACATCTGGACCAGGCTACTCAAACAGGAGCACACACACACCTGGACCAGGCTACTCAAACAGGAGCACAAACACACCTGGACCAGGCTACTCAAACAGGAGCACAAACACACCTGGACCAGGCAACTCAAACAGAAGCACAAATACACCTGTACCAGGCTACTCAAACAGGAGCACACACACACATCTGGACCAGGCTACTCAAACAGGAGCACACACACACACCTGGACCAGGCTACTCAAACAGGAGCACAAACCCACCTGGACCAGGCAACTCAAACAGGAGCACAAATACACCTGGACCAGGCTACTCAAACAGGAGCACACACACACCTGGACCAGGCTACTCAAACAGGAGCACAAACACACCTGGACCAGGCTACTCAAACAGGAGCACACACACACCTGGACCAGGCTACTCAAACAGGAGCACAAATACACCTGGACCAGGCTACTCAAACAGGAGCACAAATACACCTGGACCAGGCTACTCAAACAGGAGCACACACACACCTGGACCAGGCTACTCAAACAGGAGCACAAACACACCTGGACCAGGCTACTCAAACAGGAGCACACACACACACCTGGACCAGGCTACTCAAACAGGAGCACAAATACACCTGGACCAGGCTACTCAAACAGGAGCACACACACACCTGGACCAGGCTACTCAAACAGGAGCACAAATACACCTGGACCAGGCTACTCAAACAGGAGCACAAATACACCTGGACCAGGCTACTCAAACAGGAGCACAAATACACCTGGACCAGGCTACTCAAACAGGAGCACAAACACATCTGGACCAGGCTACTCAAACAGGAGCACAAATACACCTGGACAAGGCTACTCAAACAGGAGCACAAATACACCTGGACCAGGCTACTCAAACAGGAGCACACACACACCTGGACCAGGCTACTCAAACAGGAGCACAAATACACCTGGACCAGGCTACTCAAACAGGAGCACAAATACACCTGGACCAGGCTACTCAAACAGGAGCACAAATACACCTGGACCAGGCTACTCAAACAGGAGCACAAATACACCTGGACCAGGCTACTCAAACAGGAGCACAAACACATCTGGACCAGGCTACTCAAACAGGAGCACAAATAGAAAAACATAAAAAATAGAAAGACATTTTAAAATAGAAAGACAGCTGCATAGACGATAGGACGGTTCCTATTCATCTCGCACATAATTTGATCGTGCTTCTACATTTGCATTGCTTGCTGTTTGGGGTTTTAGGCTGGGTTTCTGTACTGCACTTTGTGACATCAGCTGATGTAAGAAGGATATAAATATATTTGATTGATTAATTGATTGATCAGTTGACTTACTGTCGATGTTAGAGGGCATATTCCCGAAGATGATAAGGTATGGTTCGTAGATGACGCCCCGGACGATCCAGTCCAGTCTGTCCTCGTTGTGGATGAGGATGCCCTGCTTAGCAACGCCGTATGCTACCACCCAGATACTCAGCAGGAACATGAAGAAGAACATGTCCAACATCTGGAGGAGAGGAGAGAGATAACAAGTAGTTTAACACTACATGATGGTCCATAGCAGTCAATTTTACGAGGGGTATTCAAGTAAAATGAGCCATAAATGTTGTTTTTAAGGGATGCATTCAGTATGTTTTTACATACTGGAATGTTCAATTGAACGCAAACGGTGCTTTACTGAACGACCAGTTTAAAAAAGTGGTTGGTTGGGTTGTACAGGAACATTCTGTGGAAACGTGTTGTTGCAAACCATTCAAAGGCGTAGGAAACGTTCAAGCGTACTGAACACACCTCTGCTGTCTCTCTCTCTGTTAAAACGTCTGGTTTCAGAGACCGTCAGAACAGAACTTGAATGGCAGTCTATGGCAGGAGCGGCAAAAACAGATGTTGTTGTTTATTGGCTGATCTCTCAGTCCATCACCATCTTCTAGAACCTCCAACTCTTTGTGGATTTCAAAGAGCGATCAGAGCAAGTAATGGGCTAAACAAGGAAGTGGGTTCGGGAAATTAAAAAGTATGTATCTCAGAAAAAAGTTTGAACATTAAAACTTTACATGCCCAAACTCAGAATCATCTAGAAGAAGATGACACTACAGCGGCCGTTTTACTGACCAATTCTGCTATTTAGTGTAGTTGTTTTTTATGTTGATCTTAACTTTTTTTGTACATCATGTCTCCACCATATTTTCCTATTAACAATAACAGCTTCTGGACATCAGAAAACCACTAACCTCGATTTGGTTGAACTAGTCAGCAGCTCTGGGCGTCCTGCTTTACACCGGACCAGGCCCTAATCCATCCTAAGAGGAAGTGGTGGTGGTGAAAAAGAGGCAGGCGAGGCGGCCTCCTAACAAGATTATGTCGACGAACAAATATACAATTTTTGCCCTCTTTTTCTTTTTTCTTTAGGAATGTGTAACGGTTTTCTTGAGTCGAAGGAGAGGCAGACCAAAACGCAGCGTGGTTATTATTCACGGTTCTTTAATAAAGAAACTATACATGAATAGACTAACAAATAAGAAATGTGAAAAAAACAAAACAGCCCTATCTGGTGCAAACACAGAGACAGGAACAACATATCGATACAGGACTTAGCGTCGACACCCGTTTGACATAGCGTGCTGCAGCCCAGAGCTCCTCAGCTCACTTGATCCACCAACCTCAGCCTTCCAGTGACTTGGATTACAGGCACATGCCACTGCACCCGGCAACGCTGGAGAGGAAGGCTCTGGCAGCGCTGGACTGAGTAGCTCTGGCGCCTCTGGAATGAGGGGCTCTAGACTGAGGGGCGGGAGCTCTGGCAGCGCCGAACGGGAGACTCCGGCTGCGCTGGAGAGGAGGAAGGCTCTAGCAGCGCCGGAGAGGCGGGAGACTCCGGCAGCGCTGGAGAGGAGGAAGGCTAAGGCAGCGCTGGACAGGCGGGAGACTCCGGCAGCGCTGGAGAGGAGGAAGGCTCCGGCAGCGCTGGACAGGCGAGGCGCACTGCAGGCCTGATGCGTGGTGCTGGCACTGGTGGTACTGGGCCGAGGACACGCACAGGAAGCCTGGTGCGGGGAGCTGCCACCGGAGGGCTGGTGCGTAGAGGTGGTACTGGATAGACCGGACCGTCTGGAGGTGGTACTGGATAGACCGCGCACTGGAGCTCTTGAGTACCGATCCTGCCCAACCTTCCCCTGTTGAATGCGCCCGGTCGCCCTGCCAGTGCGGCGAGGTGGAATAGCCCGCACTGGGCTATGCAGGCGAACCGGGGACACCATGCGCAAGGCTGGTGCCATGTAAGCCGGCCCAAGGAGACGCACTGGAGACCAGATGCGTAGAGCCGGCTTCATGGCACTTGGCTCGATGCTCACTCTAGCCCTGCCGATACGCGGAGCTGGTATGTACCGCACCGGGCTATGCACCCGCACTGGGGACACCGTGCGCTCCACCGTATAACACGGTGCCTGCCCGGTCTCTCTCGCCCCCCAGTAAGCACAGGAAGTTGGCGCAGGTCTCCTACCTGGCTTCGCCACACATCCTGTGTGCCTCCCCCCCAAGAAATGTTTGGGGCTGACTCTCGGGCTTCCATCCACGCCGCCGTGCTGCCTGCTCATACCAGCGCCTCTCCGCCTTCGCCGCCTCCCAGCTCTTCTTTGGGGCGGCGATATTCTCCAGGCTGTGCCCAGGGTCCTTTTCCATCCAACTCATCCTCCCATATCCAGTACTCCTCGCGCTGTTCTTTAATAAATAACCATGAATAATAACCACGCTGCATTTTGGTCCGCCTCTCCTTCGACACAAGAAATCCGTTACAGAATGTAGTTAAGTAAAAAAATATATAAATAGTCAAGTAAAGTGAAGATATCCCAAAATACGACTTAAGTAGTATTTTAAAGTACTTTTACACCACTGGACATATAATATCTCAAAGGTTTATCCATGTTTATCCGTCCAGGCCGATATCAAGAACTTTGAACATTTCTTCCGCAAAAACAATCAAGCGCTATGTTGAAACTAGCTCTCATGAGGACCGCTACAGGAAAGGAAGACCCAGAGTTACCTCTGCTGCAGAGGATAAGTTCATTAGAGTTACCAGCCTCAGAAATAGAAGCCCAAATAAATGCTTCACAGAGTTCAAGTTCAAGAAATAGACACATCTCAACATCAGCTGTTGAGGAGACTGAGTGAATCAGGCCGTCATGGTCACATTGATGCAAAGAAGCCACGACTAAAGGACACCAATAAGAAGAAGAGACTTCCTTGGGCCAAGAAACCTGAGCAATGGACATTAGACAGGTGGAAATCTGCCCTTTGGTCTGATGAGTCCAAATGTGAAATTTTTGGTTCCAAGCGCTGTCTTTGTAAGACGCAGAATAGGTGAATGGATGACCTCCGCATGTGTGGTTCCCACCGTGAAGCATGGAGGAGGAGATGTGATGGTGTGGGGGTGATTTGCTGGAGGCACTGTCTGTGATTTATTTAGAATTCAAGGCATACTTAACCAGCATGGCTACCACAGCATTCTGCAGCGATGCGCAGCTATGCGCCATCCCATCTGGTTTGCGCTTAGTGGGACTATCATTTGTTTTTCAACAGGACAATGACCCAACACACCTCCAGGCTGTGTAAGGGATATTTTAAAAAGAAGGAGAGTGATGTAAGTGGCCTCCCCAATCACCTGACCTCAACCTAATTGAAATGGTTTGGGATGAGTTGGACCGCAGAGTGAAGGAAAAGCAGCCAATAAGTGCTCAGCACATGTGGAAACTCCTTCAAGACAGTTGGAAATTCATTCCAGGTGAAGCTGGTTGAGAGAATGCCAAGAGTGTGCAAAGATGTCATCAGAGCAAAGGGAAGAATCTCAAATATAAAATATATTTTGATTTATTTAACACTCTTTTGGGAACTAGTTAAAAAAGCTAAATCAGATTATTATGTTAATACAGTATCTGAATGTACAGGGAACCCAGCTAAATTCTGGAAAGCTGTTAAATCACTGAAGTGATGTGTCTCCTCTTCTCTCCCATAATAAATTAATTTCGATTCTGGCCCAATTACTGACAAAATGTATATCATTAATGCATTTAATCATCATTTTATCTCTGCAGGCTTTATATTTCAATGTATTTCAAAGCCAGCTCTTGAAAAGAGTAGTTTGGATGTAGATGGTGAAAATTCACTGATAAAGAAGTCCTGGATGCTTTGTTAACATTAGACATGATAAAATCCCCAGGGGCTGATCATTTGGAGCATCCCTTATTACTGGATCAGTAGCCAACATTTTTTATTTAACATTGTTATCAGGAAGGCATTCGACACTGTTGATCATTATCAAGAGTAGGCCTGGGATATACAGCCTATTTATGGTTTCAGAATTACCTTAGTGACAGAACTCAGGCCATATTGATAGATGGGGATAAACCTGAATTATGTTAGCGACAGAACTCAGGCCACCTTGGTAGATGGGGTTTAATCTGAATTATCTTTGCGATAGAACTCAGGCCATCTTGATAGATGGGGTTAAATCTGAATAATTTTAGCAACAGAACTCAGGCCATCTTGATAGATGGGGTTTAATCTGAATTATCTTCGCGACAGAACTCAGGCCATCTTGATAGATAGGGTTAAATCAGAATTTCTTGAGATTCAAAAGGTGTTCCTCAGGGTTCGATAATGGGTCTATTATTGTTCACGTTGTATATTAATGACATAGGAAACACTGTTAAAACTTGTAACATTCATCTCTATGCAGAGTTATGTATTCCTGTGCCACCTCGGTGCAGCAGGCCATTTGTGAACTTCAGCATGACTTTAATTCAATTCAGAAATCACTTACAGATCTTAAATTAGTGTTAAATATAAGTAAAACCAAGCTCATGCTTTTCTCTAGGTCACGGAATGTTGACCCTGAGGACCTGCATATCTGTTCTATGAATGGAGGCCACATTGAGCTGGTTTCTCAATATAAGTACCTGGTTGTCTGGATTGATGACAAGTTGTCCTTTGTAATGCATATAAAACACCTGACTAAGAAGCTAAGATTGTTTTTTTATATCGAAATAAATCATGCCTTATACCCAGACTACACCGCTTGCGTCGCGTGCACGAGAGTTGCAAAATAAATTTAGAAATCTATGTTACTCAATTATTGCACCCACACTGCTTGCACGCGTCAACGAGTGTCTGCGTTGCCAAAGGATAAAATAGAAGTCCTTTCTATTTCTGATGCAGATCGCGCTGCAAGTCCTGCCTCTCCTCATTGGTTTATAGAAGCACGTACCCACGTGTCATCTCCTCATTGGTTATACCCACGTGGGTGATTGAAAGATGAACTGTGTTGCCGGTCGTCGTAGTAATACTATGAAAGTTTAGATGCCGATCACCATGTAAGTACAAAGATGAAAAAGCCTGGAAGGAGGAGAGATGACTATAAAGAATTCGGTTGACCGTTTTATGTGCGGATTAATTGCCAGAGTAGAGGACCTTGTGTATTTCAGGTAAAATAACAACTCAATGTTTATATCCCAGGACAAATTAGCTTGCAACAGCAAGCTAGCTAAATAGGACAAATTAGCTAGCAAGTGCAAGCTAGCTAGCTAAATTGCCATAAATGTTTAATGCTTTTCGACCTGTCCCCAAATTTAATGTAATTGGTTCAGAGTTGGTTTTGATATTTGAATCTGCGTGTTGTGGTCGCGTTTGGTGTAGGGGGACAAAATAATTGTATGCACGATGGCGCACGCGCGCAGCCGTTTTGGGTTCCGTGTTAGTATTAAATATAGAAGAAAGATTGTTCAAACCACGCTTCTCCCTGTATTGGATTTTGGTGGTATTGTTTATATGCTGCACAACCTAAAACCCTTGGTTGCAATCTACCATTCAGTATTATGTTTTATCACAGGGGAATATTTTAGGACTCATCATTGTAGTCTGTATAAAATGTAGGATGTAAACTCTCTGTCTGTAAGAAGAGAACACAATAACATGAAGTTAATGTGTATCAATCCATCCTCTCACCATTCTCCTGACGATGATGATCTTGGGGCCCAGAGTTTTACTGATGATGAATATGGCCATGAGACGAAGACAGAAGATGATGAAGTCGATACACAGGATGACCTTCCCTGCATAGAACAACCTGGTGGTCAGTCTGCAAGTGAAATATACAGTAGATCAGTAGTATGAGATCATCTCTTGATAGACATTAACACTGGAATCCTTAATGGTGAAACTGCCACGGCCATTTGCTGTGTTACATTGCTACTGCACATGGAGCTGTTTCCCCACAGTGGAGTCCATCTTTAACGCTAGCTAGCGTTTCCTACAGTGGAGTCCATCTTTAACGCTAGCTAGCGTTTCCTACAGTGGAGTCCATCTTTAACGCTAGCTAGCGTTTCCTACAGTGGAGTCCATCTTTAACGCTACCTAGCGTTTCCTACAGCAGAGTCCATCTTTAATGCTAGCTAGCGTAACCCTACAGTGGAGTCCACCTTTAAAGCTAGTTACCGTTCCCTACAGTGGAGTCCATCTTTAACGCTAGCTAGCGTAACCCTACAGTGGAGTCCATCTTTAACGCTACCTAGCGTTTCCTACAGCGGAGTCCATCTTTAACGCTAGCTAGCGTAACCCTACAGTGGAGTCCACCTTTAACGCTAATTACCGTTCCCTACAGTGGAGTCCATCTTTAACGCTAGCTAGCATAACCCTACAGTGGAGTCCATCTTTAACGCTAGCTAGCGTAACCCTACAGTGGAGTCCACCTTTAACGCTAGCTACCGTTCCCTACAGTGGAGTCCATCTTTAACGCTAGCTAGCGTAACCCTACAGTGGAGTCCACCTTTAACGCTAGCTAGCGTTTACTACAGCGGAGTCCATCTTTAACGCTAGCTAGCGTTCCCTACAGTGGAGTCCATCTTTAACGCTAGCTAGCGTTTCCTACAGTGGAGTCCAACTTTAACGCTAGCCAGCGTTCCCTACAGCGGAGTCCATCTTTAACGCTAGCTAGTGTTTCCTACAATGGAGTCCAACTTTAACGCTAGCCAGCGTTCCCTACAGTGTAGTCCATCTTTAATGTTAGCTAGCGTTCCCTACAGCGGAGTCCATCTTTAATGCTAGCTACCATTCCCTACAGTGGAGTCTAACTAGCATTCCCTACAGCGGAGTCCACCTTTAACGCTAGCCAGCGTTCCCTACAGCAGGGTCCATCGCAAATGTTAGCTACCATTCCCTACAGTGGAGTTCATCTTAGCGAGCGTTAGAGGAAGAAGAACATGAGGAAGAGGAGGCAGCTCACCTGAAGGCCAGGCCGATGATGAAGAGCAGTATGGACAGAAAGTCTAGAATGTTCCACATGTCATTAATGTACATATCAGCCTTCTTACGGAACCCAAACCCATCTGGGTCATGGAACAGCTGATGGCACAAACAACACATAGTTAATACTGTAGACACATTCATCTTCTAACGTCATACTCGTTTGGCCAATTTATTTAGACTTTAAGTAGAATAGGATGTGTGTGTGTGTGTGTGTGTGTGTGTGTGTGTGTGTGTGTGTGTGTGTGCGTGCGTGCGTGCACAGGACATTGTGTCTCACCTGTCGGACCTCCTCACAGACCAATGAGATGAGCCAGACATAGAGAAGCCCCTCCCTCCAGGAGGGCGTGGTCTGGAAGTCGATCATCAGCACCACAGAAAACAGCAGCAGGAAGCTGAAGTAGGACAAGATGTTCCAGTAGAACTTCACCTGTGGGGAGAGGTCAACAGAGGTCAGGGACCAGGTAAGGTTTAACAACAACAGTAGAACTTCACCTGTATGGGGAGACATCAACATAGGTCAGGGGTCAGGTAAGGGTTAACAGCAACAGTTGAACTTCACCTGGAGAAAGATGAACAGAGGTTAGTGTTGAGGGGTTGGGTAAGGGTTTACCTGAGGAGAGGTGAAGAGGCTGACCAGCCGGGTGGAGACTGTCAACGGCTTCAGACCCAGAGGGATCCTGGCAGGGAGGTCACTGAGGGGGCAGACGGCAAAGGTGAGATGTCAGGAGGGAGAGGTCAGGGGTGAGGTGTCAGGTAAGTGTTTATAGCTGCAGAATGTAACTCAATTTGCATCAGAAATGTCAGCCTTTGTCCTTCTAGTGCACTACTTTAATAGGGAATAGGGGGCCATCTTGGAAAGACCCCCAGTCTACTATTATAGGGAAGAGGGGCCATCTGGGACAGACTCTCAGTGTATAATCAGACTCACTGTACAGGATACTTCCTCCTGGTGCAGCCTGGCTTCCTGTTAATGACTCCATGGTGAGCAGCTCAGCACTCCTCTCTGCCTCTCTCTGGATGGACTCATCACGCCTGGGGGATTAGAGAGGATATTACTCATCCAGACCCAGAACATGTTCAGTGTTTAGTCATTTATACATCCAGTTAGATTCACTTCCCTGAGTGAGCAAGATGGCAGTTCAGTCTTCTACCATTGGGTGTTGCTGCAGCCATGTGGTGTGCCTGAGGTTTTACGACAATCTCTCTCCTCACCCAGACTCTGTCCTCCTATCTCTGGTAAACCACTACATTGTTACAGAGCTGTGGCCAGCAGTACCTACCTGAATCCCAGTAAGCCAGTGTAGATGAGCAGGAAGAACAGCATAGAGTAGCACCCTCCACAGAGGGGTTAGTGGACAGAGGTTAGTTACCTGAATCCCAGGAAGCCAGTGTAGATGAGCAGGAAGAACAGCACAGAGTAGCACCCTTCACATAAGGGTTAGGGGACAGGGTTAGGGGTTAGGGGCCGGGGTTAGGGGACAGGGTTAGGGGCCACGGTTAGGGGCCTGTGATAGAGGTTAGGGCTTAGGGGCAAGGTTAGGGATCAGAGATTAGTTACCTGAATCCCAGGAAGCCAGTGTAAATGAGAGGGAAGAACAGCATACATAGCAGCACCCTCCACAGAGGATTGTCCGCCGCCAGCTCCCCACACCAGATCTGGTCAGGAGAGCCTGCGGGAAACAGAACGGAAGACTCAGGACCAGATCTGGGTCAGGAGTGCCTGGGGGAGACAGAACAGACGACTCGGGACCAGTTCTGGATCAGGAGAGCCTGGGGGAGACAGAACAGACGACTCAGAACCAGTTCTGGATCAGGAGAGCCTGGGGGAGACAGAACAGACGACTCAGGACCAGTTCTGGATCAGGAGAGCCTGGAGGAGACAGAACAGACGACTCAGGACCAATCACAGAAACAGTGCTACACAACAACGCATAAGGGAACACCTGCTTTAGAAACCGTTTAATCCACTTCTACTCCACTAGATCTCACAAGACGTGAGGCAGTGTAAGGAAAATATTTGAGAGAAGTGTAATTAATTAAATACAATTCAAAAGGCTAGTGATAATATAACTGGAGTTACCTGAACCCCATAATGACCTTTGACCTACCTGAACCCCAGAGTGAGCAACAAAGCTCTTGTCATCAGCCTCCAGAGCCAGCCTCAGACAAGTGGTTTGACCCCAGGATGAAGAGATCCGGATTAGCATCCTCTGGGCACGCTCCTCATCACAGCAGTGGCACTCACTGAACACACCTGCGACAACACACACGCACACAGGACATACACTGAACACACCTGACAGACAGGACAAGACCACTCACGGAACACACCTAAGAGAGACAGGACTTGGTCACTCAGTCTCACCACAAGATAACAGGACTGAACAGATGGGAGAATAATTTGTAAAATAACAAAGTCTGCTCATTAATTTCCAGTGCTTGACTTGGACTGAAATAGATGTCAGTACTCATTTTTGGTGCCGGTAAAAATGTATATTTAGGTGCAGGGCCCAGTTGCATAAAACCCTTCAGAGTTTACCTTAAAAACCTCTTACTTCTACCCCCTCCTTTTTCGAACATTCTGTTAAAAATCGCGCAACTTTTCAGCGTCCTGCTACTCATGCCAGGAATATAGTATATGCATATGATTAGTATGTGTGGATAGAAAACACTCTGAAGTTTCTAAAACTGGTTAAATCACGGCAGTGACTATAACAGATCGTGTGTTTCATTGAAAAACGCAAGAAAAACTGCTCTCTGAAAGCTAAAAATAATTTCCATAAGTCACTTCCACGAGTTGTTAAAAGAGGACAAAATTTAATAACGACCTGCATGCAATTCATACAAATTCCACACGATGTCGCCATTGTCGTCCATTTTCAATTGAATTAATTGTTGGAAAATCCATCTATCTGGCATCCGTTTCTTCCAGTCTTCACCCGGATGTTGTTAATGTAGACATTGGCAGCCATTGATTTGCAAACAAGGAGCTATTGAATAGACATCGCCCTGTAATCATTTTGATAGATTATAAACGTTTACTAATACCTAAAGTTGGATTACAAAAGGATTTCGAAGTGTTTTTGTGAAAGTTTATCGTCAACTTTTTTAATTTAAAAAAAATTACGCAGCGTTTAAAAACGATGTTTTTTTCTGAATGACACAGCTTCCATACAAAGCTATTTTGGGTATATATGGACCAATTTAAACGAAAAAAAGACCCAATAGTGATGTTTATGGGGCATATAGGAGTGCCAAGAAAGAAGCTCGTCAAAGGTAATGAATGTTTTATATTTTATTTCTGCGTTTTGTGCTGCGTCGGATAAGCGGAGTCTCTGTTTACGTCGCATTCAGGCATTTTCAGGTGGTGCATGCTATCAGATAATACCTTCTCATGCTTTCGCCGAAAAGCATTTAAAAAATCTGACTTGCTGGCTAGGTTCACAACGAGTGTAGCTTTAATTCAATACCCTGCTTGTGAATTTTGATCAAGGTTTGAGTTGTAACGAGTACATTTAGCATTTAGCGTAGCGCATTTGCATTTCCAGGTGTCTACTTGAGACATCTGCGTCTCAAGTAGAATCAAGAAGGAAGGAATTACCTTAATAACTACATGAGTGGAACAATTCATGTATTATGGATTGATTGTTTTGATTGTTGTTATGCTAATGGTGACATGGGTAAAGAATTTGTGTACCAAAGACATTGACACTTCTCAGCATGTCCTGGTGAATGAAGAGGGGCGAACTCTGATCCTGAGAGTGAAACTGACCTATATCCAAATTGCAATTTTTGATGATAATGATAATACTCAGGAACTGTAGCAAGTTTATGCTAATGAGACATAGAGTCCATGGGCATTGCCTTATAAATAGTGAGATCATGATGCTTGTCCTGGGTCATGTTCATTAGGCACTAAAAGGAATAAATCTTATTAAACCTGGAGTCACTACCTGGATTTATCCAACAAGATATGCTAATATTAGTTTTCGACAGATGGTGCTATAGGGATGGAAATGGCTGTTTCCACCATGCTAACCAATGGGAGTATGTTCAGTTTCAACATGATTTGTTTCGTACTGATGAAAATGTGCCTCTGACTTAAATTGCTGAGAATTTCTTAACAATATTTTAATGTCTTATTAAAGCTTGTAATTTCTTTTAAGTTGAGAGAAGTCTCCAAAATGGGGGATTGTGGTAGAAAAATTACAACAATGTTAAAACTGTTTATGCATAGAATAGGTATGATGAGTACTCTCTCATCTGTGTCTACGGGACTGAGTTGGGCCTCTGGGGCTTGAACTGACAGTTGACTTGGTGATAAAACCTAAAGACTGCCTTCCATAGACAAGATGTGGTGGGTCTAACTGAGATAGAGAGAGCGTGGAGGAGTAGAACAAAACTCTCATTGTTCCTAATCATCCTGGCCGGGTTAGGGGTTTTAAACAACACTAGGTGCAGATAACCACGAGATTAACCCAAAGTGACTTGTGATGCCCCCTGATCTGCATGGGAGGGGTGGAACCAGCCATGACCGAACATTTTTTATGCTATATAAGAACCAGGATTCCTCTGGGAGGTTAAGCTATGTTCCAATCCCAATACCACAACACACACTACAGATGGTCGACCAGCTTAATTATTAGCAGGCTTCAGGTAAGACCCAAGTGCAGACTGTTTTGAAGTGCAGACTGTTTTGAAGTAACAATGTTTATTGCAACAACAGGGGAAGGCACACGACAGGTCAAGACAGGGCTTTCTCCTATAGAGCTCAATTTTTATGTAATGGTCTGCCTACCCATGTGAGAGACGCAGGACTCGGTCTCAACCTTTAAGTCTTTATTGAAGATTCATCTCTTCAGTAGGTCCTATGATTGAGTGTAGTCTGGCCCAGGATTGTGAAGGTGAACGGAAAGGTACTGGAGCAAAGAAATGCCCTTGCCTGTCCTCTGCCTGGCCAGTTCCCCTCTCTCCACTGGGATTCTCTGCCTCTAACCCTATTACAGGGGCTGAGTCACTGGCTTACTGGTGCTCTTCTATGCCGTGCCGAGGAGGGGTGCGTCCACTTGAGCGGGGTTGAGTCACTGACATGGTCTTCCTGTCTTGGTTGTGCCGGCCTAGCCCTGTCGAGCTGCATCGGCTCGAGAAGAGGGAAATTGGCAGGTCTCCGGAGGCTCTTGGAGGACTCGGGTAAGGTCGGATCATCTTGAGGACGTAGACGACAAGGACTTCATCAGATGCAAGGTGGGATCCCTGATTGAGGGATTGGAACCACAATCTGATCTCTTCTCCTACGTTCCCGTAGCCGACCATCGATCAAAACAATGCTTCTGGGCTCGAACAGGTTCCAGGTTACTACTCTGCTAGCGTGCGGAACTCCACCGCATAGTCTGCCTGAGGGAGTCCTGCCGAAGTAACTTCCGGGTAGCCTCTCTCCCGGACACTGGAGTCTCAAACTTAACTCACCTCCGCCACGAATACCTCCAGACAGAGGCAGACGGCGGATTGTTGCTCCCACACCACCAGGCGAGTGCCCTCCCGGACATCAGCGTAATAATGTACACTATCTTCGAGCAGTCCAAGGGGAATGAAGAAGGCTGCAGCTCGAAACCAAGTGGGCACTGGGAGAGAAAGGCCCAGCAGGTTTGGAATCTCCATCGTAGTGCTCCGGGGGAAGTAAGAGGGTCCCGGGAAACCGGGATGACGGTGTTGGTAGGCAACCCATGGAATTGGTCCTGCAATGCGTCCGATGTAAAGTCATGACGTTCGGCCTGAACCCTTCCATTAACAGCGAAGCAACTCCTTGTGTCTATTATGATGGCTCCTTAGGAAGAGATGGCAATGCGGAGCTGGTCCAAGTCTGCTGTGTCAGTCATGGCCAGTTCGTACTATCAGGTTTCAGGTGAGACCCAAGTGCAGACTGTGTTGAAGTAACAATGTTTATTGCAACAACAGGGGCATGCAAACGACAGGTCAAGACAGGCAGGGGTCGATAATCCAGAGTGCTGCAAAGGTACAGGACGGCAGGCAGGGTCAGGAGCAGAGTGGTCAGGCAGGCGGGCTCAGAGTCAGGACAGGCAAGGGTCAAAACCAGGAGGACAAGAAAAAGAGACACTGGGGAAAAACAGGAGCTGAGGAAAACGCTGGTTGACTTGAACAAGCAAGACGAATTGGCACAGACAGACAGAAAACACATAAATACCCAGAGGATAAGTGGGGAAGATGGGCGACACCTGGAGCGGGTGGAGACAAGCACAAGGACAGGTGAAACAGATCAGGGCGTGGACAATTTATTGCAATAATGAATCAATGTTAAATAAAGATTGATTGTTTGAATAATTGTCCAAATCTCTCTCAGTGTACATGAATTTCCACTACACTGTGCTGCACTATACCATCGGTTCATACAGACAGTATGTCTCAGTGCCGTATTGTGTGTCTGTGCTGCCACTATACCATCGGTTCATACAGACAGTATGTCTCAGTGCCGTATTGTGTGTCTGATGCTGCACTATATCATCGGTTAATACAGACAGTATGTCTCAGTGCTGTATTGTGTGTCTGTGTTGCACTATACCATGGTTCATACAGACAGTATGTCCTCAGTGATAGAAATAGAATCAATAGAATGGGCGTCCCCATTCACGTTAATGATGGCATAATGGGTGGACCGGCGGCCATTGCGAGTGTACCCATAGGCGCAAAGCACAAAGTAAATGCTAGGTTCAAAATATACAGATTAAACCTGCACTGCGTAACTATGTGTGTACAGGTGTTATTGGAGACTTGCTTATTGGACCGTAAGTAGCTACAGGAGGGTAGTGTGTACATCACTGGGGCTTCCTGCCATCCAGGACCTCTATACCAGGCGGTGTCAAAATTGTCAAAGATTCCAGCCAACCCAAGTCATAGACTGTTCATTATGCTATCGCACGGAAAGCAATACCGGAACGCCAAGACCAAAAGGCTCCTTAATTAATAACAGCTTCTACCCCCAAGCCATAAGACTGCTGAACAGTTATGGAATGGCTACTTGCATTGGCCCCCTTATTTTATTCGGATTTATTCTTGCACTGACTACTTTGTTATTGTTATCTTATTGTGTTACTATTTTTCCTTTAGTTTATTTTGCAAATGTTTTTTATTTAAAAAAAACTGCATTGTTGGTTAAGGGCTCATGCAGTTAATTCAGAAACTATTCAGACCCCTTGACTTTTTCCACATTTTGTTACATTACAGCCTTATTCTAAAATTGATTCAATCAAAAATAATCCTAAAAATGTATTCACAATACTCCATAATGACAAAGCGAAAACAGGTTTTTCAAAATGTAGCATATTTTTAAAACATTAAATATTATTTACATAAGTATTTAGACCCTTTGCTATGAGACTCTAAATTGAGCTCAGGTGCATCCTCTTTCCATTGATCATCTGTGAGATGTTCCTACGACTTGATTGGAGTCCACCTGTGGTAATTCAATTGATTGGACATGATTTAGAAAGGCACACACCTGTCTATGTAAGGTCCCACAGTTGACAGTGCATGTCAGAGCAAAAACCAAGCCATGAGATCGAAGAAATTGTCCGTAGAGCTTAGAGGCAGGATGTGTCGAGGCACAGATTCTGGGAAGGGTACCAAAAAACTATGCAGCATTGAAGGTCCCCAAGAACACAGTTGCCTCCATCATTCTTAAATGGAAGAAGTTTGAAAGCACCAAGGCTCTTCCTAGAGCTGGTCACTCAGCCAAACTGAGCAATCAGGGAAGAATGGCCTTGGTCAGGGGGGTGACCAAGAACCTGTTGGTCACTCTGACAGAGCTCCAGAGTTCCTCTGTGGAGATGGGAGAACATTCCAGAAGAAAAACCATCTCTGCAGCACTCCGACAATCAGGCCTTCATGGTAGAGGGGCCAAACGGAAGCCACTCCTCAGTAGAAGGCACATGACAGACCATGAGAAACAAGATTCTCTGATCTGATGAAACCAAGATTGAATTCTTTGGCTTGAATGCCACATCCGGAGGAAACCAGGCAGCATCCCACAGATGTATGATGGTGGCAGCATCATGCTGTGGTTATTTTTTCAGCATCAGGGACTGGGAGACTAGCAGGATCAAGGGAAAGATGAACGTAGCAAGTACAGAGATATCCATGATGAAAACCTGCTCCAGAGCGCTCAGGACCTCAGACTGGGGCAAATGTTAATATGGACAGTATGTTCTTAGTGTGTCGGCTACTGTAGCGATGGTTAATAAGGACAGTATATACTATTGTGTCGGCTACTGTAGCGATGGTAATAAGGACAGTATATACTATTGTGTCGGCTACTGTACCGATGGCGTGTCTCTCATAGTGTTTGGCCAGTTCTCTCATCTCCCTCCGCCTCATCCTCCTCTTCCGCTCCTTCCTCAGCCAGCTTCTTCAGGATCTTACTAGCGGCTAGAGCTGCTGACGTACAGTCCCGGGACTGCACACAATGAACAAACATGTTAAGAGTAATAATATTTATTTCTCTAATCATATATTCTTATTTAGTCTGTTTCAAGCATTTTGCTTTAACTGCAGAATGAATACTTTTGGGACAACTGGATAACTAGATAACTGGATAACTGGATAACTAGATAACTGGATAACTAGATAATTAGATAACTGGATAACTGGATAACTATGATATCTGGATAACTGGATAACTGGATAACTGGATAACTAGATAACTGGATAACTAGATAACTGGATAACTGGATAACTGGATAACTGGATAACTGGATAACTAGATAACTGGATAACTAGATAACTAGATAACAAGATAACTGGATAACTGGATAACTGGATAACTGGATAACTAGATAACTAGATAACTGGTTAACTGGATACCTACACCATACAGTCAGTTCCATATTTAGACTGCCCTGCACTGGTTCCTAACCTACTCTACCTGCTTCCCAGGCGATCTCAGCCAGCTCTTTCTGGTTCTGCAGGATGGCCCAGAGGAAAAGGTCTCCGCCTGGGTCTCTGAAAGTCTCCTCTCCCCTTTCTGAATCTCTCCCTGGTCCTCTGTCTGGGTTCTGGTGAGGCCTGGAGCTCCAGCTGCTCTTTAGGTGGCAGCTAGCACAGAACAGATAGGTGGGGTCAGTAGACAGCACAGAACAGATAGGTTGGTCAGTAGACAGCACAGAACAGATAGGTGAGTCAGTAGACAGCACAGAACAGATAGGTGGGTCAGTAGACAGCTAGCACAGAACAGATAGGTGGGTCAGTAGACAGCACAGAACAGATAGGTGGGTCAGTAGACAGCTAGCACAGAACAGATAGGTGGGTCAGTAGACAACTAGCACAGAACAGATAGGTGGGTCAGTAGACAGCACAGAACAGATAGGTGGGTCAGTAGACAGCACAGAACAGATAGGTGGGTCAGTAGACAGCACAGAACAGATAGGTGGGTCAGTAGACAGCACAGCACAGATAGGTGGGTCAGTAGACAGCACAGAACAGATAGGTGGGTCAGTAGACAGCACAGAACAGATAGGTGGGTCAGTAGACAGCACAGAACAGATAGGTGGGTCAGTAGACAGCACAGCACAGATAGGTGGGTCAGTAGACAGCACAGAACAGATAGGTGGGTCAGTAGACAGCACAGCACAGATAGTTGGGTCAGTAGACAGCACAGAACAGATAGGTGGGTTAGTTAGTTAGGTTAGTTAGTTAGGTTAGTTAGTTAGTTAGTTGGGTTAGTTAGATAGGTTAGTTAGGTTAGTTAGTTAGTTAGGTTAGTTAGTTAGGTTGGTTAGTTAGTTAGTTAGTTAGTTAGTTAGGTTAGTTAGTTGGGTTAGTTAGTTAGTTAGTTAGTTAGTTAGTTAGTTAGTAGGTTAGTTAGGTTAGTTAGATATGTTAGTTAGGTAAGTTAGATAGATATGTTAGGTTAGTAACATATTCTGTTTCACGGAATCATGGCTCTCTCCAGATATACTGTCCCCGTCCATATATCCAGCTAGGTTCTATGTACATCGCGCGGACAGGAAGAAAGAAGTCTCCGGGAAAAAGATAAGTGGAGATGTATGTTTTATGATTAACTGCTCATGGTGTGGTTGTGGTAATGTACAGGAACTCAAGTCCTTTAGTTCACCTGACCTGGAATACCTCACCATCAAATGCTGACCGCAACACCTTCCGAAATAATTATCTTCGGTCAACGTCACAGCCGTGTATATTTCTCCTCAAGCCGATACCACGACATCTCTCAAGGAACTACACTGGGCTTTGTGCAAACTGGAAACCGTATATCCCGAGGACGTACTTATTGTAGCGGGGAACTTTAACAAAGCAGATCTGAGTAAATGCTACAGAAATTTTATCAAAACATCGCCTGCGCTACTGGTGCCTCAAAAACTCTCAACCTTTGCTACTCATGCAAAACACCAGTCTCAATGTCAACAGTGAAGAGGCGACTCCGGGATGCAGGCCTTCTAGGCAGAGTTCATCAATTAGCCTTTTAAAATGTTCACCTTGGATTAACTAACACAACGTGGAGTGATTGTTGCTGTTAATGGGCCTCTGTACACCTATGTAGATATTCCATAAAAAATCTGCCGTTTCCAGCTACAATAGTCATTTACAACATTAACAATGTCTACACTGTATTTCTGATCAATTTGATGTTATTTTAATGGACAAAAAAAACAAGTTTTTCTTTCAAAAACAAGGAACATTTGT